>NC_134359.1:133064543-133229543 GCF_048569485.1 Anomaloglossus baeobatrachus
TATATTGTGGAGACGCTGAACTAAGTTTGCTGCTCTATTAATGTATTGATGTTAGTTCTAGTACTGTATTCATGTTCTTGTCCTGTGCTCTTATACAAATGCGTTCTTGTACTGATGATGGTTCTGGTGATGCATTCATGTATTAATAGTTGTTCTTTTTCTGTTTTTTATGTGCTGTTGATGATTATGGTGCTGCATTCATGTACCAATCATGGTTCTAGTGACGCATTCATGTACTGATGGGGGTTTTGGTGCTGTAGTCAAGTACTTATGGTTGATCTGGTGCTAAATTCTTGTATTGATGGTGGTTCTGGTGATATATTTTGTATTGATGGTGATTCTAGTAATGTATTCATGTACTGTTGCTGGGTCTGGTGATGTAGTCCTTCATAAGAGAGAGTGATTTGTTCTATATACTGCATTTCTAAGTAATTGCAGGTTTAGTATAAGAGATCAAAAGTTCAAGCCCGCTAAGGGGACTAAATAATAATAAATTAATAATGTAAAAGAAGACTCAAAGAACAATGACAGAATTACATTTGTTCACTGCAGGTTTAAATTGCACTGCGGGGAGGAGTGCTGTTTCAATTTTCATACAAGGCATGAAAGCTAGAATCGGCCTTGAGAGTTATAGTGATCCAAACCAGTATAAGTCCAGTCTGTCTGTTCATGTTTGTGGAATTCTATTAACCTATAAAAGGACATGGCCACTGGCGTGTATTCTCTGGTGACATATATTTTTTTATTTAGTAATTTATAACAGGGGATATATTATCCTTTCAATATTACAGCACCTCTTTTTGCAGTAATTAATTAACAAAAACTGCTTCATGTGAGAAAGTGAGGGTCTACATTAACTGATGTAAAGCCCGAGGATGCCAAAAAGCCCCTTTGCCACATAAGCAGACAAAACTAATATAAATGGGATACAATCAAAGCCTTAGTACAGATTATTCATTGGAGCCCAAGACTTACCCCCATATACAGTAATAGACACAAAGTGTCCTTATTTGTGCATTACCAGCCATCAGGGGCAGGACAAGCACTTGTGGTACCCAAGACATTGACTTCAGCACCCCATCCCCCAAACCTTCCTCCTTTTGAGCGGCTCAATATTAAAGCTGTTAATCTTCAAGCTTTCATGTGACATCAATAATCAAAATGTGGAAGAATATCACAAAATATAAGTCCTTACAAAAATGTTATAGGTACATACACTGCGCAGGAGCATACACAAATACTCAGCACTCAGTCCAAGCACTTTGTTCACCTGTATATGTGGCGCCCTTGACAAGCCAGGACGTCACAGGTACTACAACAACACACCCCACACCCCGGTTAGGCACATCAGTCACACACATAAATCCTTGTTGCCTCCCTCCAGGGGCTGATGTCCACACCAGGTGGGACGGAGCCAGGCAGTTGGCCCCACCCACCGAGGAGTTCACAGTCCTGGAGGCGGGAAAAGAGAGCAGAACAGTTTTGAGAGTTGAGGAAGTGGTAGTGGAGCAGACTGGCCATGTCCGGGTATGTGGCCCGGGCACAGAAACAGCAAGGTTGGCAGACGGTGGTGACCTTCTGCAGGTGAGGCCGATTGACGCACAACCGTAAGGACCGGGGACGGGCGGTGGCCCGCCGGTACCGGACCGGGGAGCGAAGAGAAGCCAGCACCACTCGGCAGGGCCTACGGACCCCGACCAGGCTTGGAGTCGCCGTTAAACCGGTCATAACCGTCAGCGACGGGAACCTCCGGGGTTTCCCAGCAGCAAAGACCCGACTGAAGGCAACCGCTCAACCGTGAAGGGAAATACAGCTACCGCCACAGCTAGAGTTCCCAGGGCCAGAGCCTGCGGGCAAAAAGGGGCTCCTCTGGCGAATACACCGTTGGGGAGCGGGCTACCAGTGGGAAGCCATCGGAGCCGACAACACAGGTGCAGGGAGAGACAGTCACCGCCAACCTACCGGGAGTGACCATTGCAGCCGGCTGCGGAACCCGTCCATCCAGCCGTTTGTTCTACCAGAGACTCCGTCTACATCATTGGCTGAGTGAGTACCATCGTGCCGTCTGGCACCGCGCTGCCCTCCCGCGACCCTGCACCTCACCAAACCCTGCCATCCACCTTCCAGTCACCATCATCGGGCCCCGGGACCACCAAATCCCCCCACCCACGGAGGGGAGAGAAAAACATCTCGGCTGCTCCCTGTCATCACTCCGGGGATCCCCGTCCAGAGCAGCGGTGGTGTCCCAACCTCACCACAACCGTGGGTGGTGTCATCTAAATACATAAATGTCAGAGGGACATCCTGCACACAATTCAGTCACACACTGTGTGCACCTGTATACACAAAACACACGGAAAACACTCTGCACATCAGTATACATACAGTGCTGCACACGTACTGTGCTTACACTCTAGATTATCTAGATTATACACACTCCAGACACTCTGCACACCAGGATACATAACAACACAACTGTACACCTGTACCTTCATACACTCCAGACACTGAGTGCAGTAGTATATATATATATATACAGTGCCTACAAGTAGTATTCAACCCCCTGCAGATTTAGCAGGTTTACACATTTGGAATTAACTTGGCATTGTGACATTTGGACTGTAGATCAGCCTGGAAGTGTGAAATGCACTGCAGCAAAAAAGAACGTTATTTCTTTTTTTTTTTTTAAATTGTGAAAAGTTTATTCAGAGGGTCATTTTTTATTCAACCCCTCAAACCACCAGAATTCTGTTTGGTTCCCCTAAAGTATTAAGAAGTATTTCAGGCACAAAGAACAATGAGCTTCACAGGTTTGGATTCATTTTCTCTTTTTCCAGCCTTTTCTGACTAATTAAGACCCTCCCCAAACTTGTGAACAGCACTCATACTTGGTCAACATGGGAAAGACAAAGGAACATTCCAAGGCCATCAGAGACAAGATCGTGGAGGGTCACAAGGCTGGCAAGGGGTACAAAACCCTTTCCAATGAGTTGGGCCTACCTGTCTCCACTGTTGGGAGCATCATCCAGAAGTGGAAGGCTTATGGAACTACTGTTAGCCTTCCACGGCCTGGACAGCCTTTGAAAGTTTCCACCCGTGCCGAGGCCAGGCTTGTCCGAAGAGTCAAGGCTAACCCAAGGACAACAAGGAAGGAGCTCCGGGAAGATCTCATGGCAGTGGGGACATTGGTTTCAGTCAATACCATAAGTAACGTACTCCATCGCAATGGTCTCCGTTCCAGACGAGCCCGTAAGGTACCTTTACTTTCAAAGCGTCATGTCAAGGCTCGTCTACAGTTTGCTCATGATCACTTGGAGGACTCTGAGACAGACTGGTTCAAGGTTCTCTGGTCTGATGAGACCAAGATCGAGATCTTTGGTGCCAACCACACACGTGACGTTTGGAGACTGGATGGCACTGCATACGACCCCAAGAATACCATCCCTACAGTCAAGCATGGTGGTGGCAGCATCATGCTGTGGGGCTGTTTCTCAGCCAAGGGGCCTGGCCATCTGGTCCGCATCCATGGGAAGATGGATAGCACGGCCTACCTGGAGTTTTTGGCCAAGAACCTCTGCTCCTCCATCAAGGATCTTAAGATGGGTCGTCATTTCATCTTGCAACAAGACAACGACCCAAAGCACACAGCCAAGAAAACCAAGTCCTGGTTCAAGAGGGAAACAATCAAGGTGTTGCAGTGGCCTAGTCAGTCTCCTGACCTTAACCCAATTGAAAACTTGTGGAAGGAGCTCAAGATTAAAGTCCACATGAGACACCCAAAGAACCTAGATAACTTGGAGAAGATCTGCATGGAGGAGTGGGCCAAGATAACTCCAGAGACCTGTGCCGGCCTGATCAGGCCTTAAAAAAGACAATTATTAGCTGTAATTGCAAACAAGGGTTATTCCACAAAATATTAAACCCAGGGGTTGAATAATAATTGACCCACACTTTTATGTTGAAAATTTATTAAAATTTAACTGAGCAACATAACTTGTTGGTTTGTAAGATTTATGCATCTGTTAATAAATCCTGCTCTTGTTTGAAGTCTGCAGGCTCTAACTTATTTGCAACTTATCAAACCTGCTAAATCTGCAGGGGGTTGAATACTACTTGTAGGCACTGTATATATATATATACAGTTAGGTCCAGAAATATTTGGACAGTGACACAATTTTCGCGAGTTGGGCTCTGCATGCCACCACATTGGATTTGAAATGAAACCTCTACAACAGAATTCAAGTGCAGATTGTAACGTTTAATTTGAAGGTTTGAACAAAAATATCTGATAGAAATTGTAGGAATTGTACACATTTCTTTACAAACACTCCACATTTTAGGAGGTCAAAAGTAATTGGACAAATAAACCAAACCCAAACAAAATAATTTTATTTTCAATATTTTGTTGCGAATCCTTTGGAGGCAATCACTGCCTTAAGTCTGGAACCCATGGACATCACCAAACACTGGGTTTCCTCCTTCTTAATGCTTTGCCAGGCCTTTACAGCCGCAGCCTTCAGGTCTTGCTTGTTTGTGGGTCTTTCCGTCTTAAGTCTGGATTTGAGCAAGTGAAATGCATGCTCAATTGGGTTAAGATCTGGTGATTGACTTGACCATTGCAGAATGTTCCACTTTTTTGCACTCATGAACTCCTGGGTAGCTTTGGCTGTATGCTTGGGGTCATTGTCCATCTGTACTATGAAGCGCCGTCCGATCAACTTTGCGGCATTTGGCTGAATCTGGGCTGAAAGTATATCCCTGTACACTTCAGAATTCATCCGGCTACTCTTGTCTGCTGTTATGTCATCAATAAACACAAGTGACCCAGTGCCATTGAAAGCCATGCATGCCCATGCCATAACGTTGCCTCCACCATGTTTTACAGAGGATGTGGTGTGCCTTGGATCATGTGCCATTCCCTTTCTTCTCCAAACTTTTTTCTTCCCATCATTCTGGTACAGGTTGATCTTTGTCTCATCTGTCCATAGAATACTTTTCCAGAACTGAGCTGGCTTCATGAGGTGTTTTTCAGCAAATTTAACTCTGGCCTGTCTATTTTTGAAATTGATGAATGGTTTGCATCTAGATGTGAACCCTTTGTATTTACTTTCATGGAGTCTTCTCTTTACTGTTGACTTAGAGACAGATACACCTACTTCACTGAGAGTGTTCTGGACTTCAGTTGATGTTGTGAACGGGTTCTTCTTCACCAAAGAAAGTATGCAGCGATCATCCACCACTGTTGTCATCCGTGGACGCCCAGGCCTTTTTGAGTTCCCAAGCTCACCAGTCAATTCCTTTTTTCTCAGAATGTACCCGACTGTTGATTTTGCTACTCCAAGCATGTCTGCTATCTCTCTGATGGATTTTTTCTTTTTTTTCAGCCTCAGGATGTTCTGCTTTACCTCAATTGAGAGTTCCTTAGACCGCATGTTGTCTGGTCACAGCAACAGCTTCCAAATGCAAAACCACACACCTGTAATCAACCCCAGACCTTTTAACTACTTCATTGATTACAGGTTAACGAGGGAGACGCCTTCAGAGTTAATTGCAGCACTTAGAGTCCCTTGTCCAATTACTTTTGGTCCCTTGAAAAAGAGGAGGCTATGCATTACAGAGCTATGATTCCTAAACCCTTTCTCCGATTTGGATGTGAAATCTCTCATATTGCAGCTGGGAGTGTGCACTTTCAGCCCATATTATATATATAATTGTATTTCTGAACATGTTTTTGTAAACAGCTAAAATAACAAAACTTGTGTCACTGTCCAAATATTTCTGGACCTAACTGTATATATATATATATATATATATATATATATATATATAGATAGGTCCAGAAATATTTGGACAGTGACACAATTTTCGCGAGTTGGGCTCTGCATGCCACCACATTGGATTTGAAATGAAACCTCTACAACAGAATTCAAGTGCAGATTGTAACGTTTAATTTGAAGGTTTGAACAAAAATATCTGATAGAAATTGTAGGAATTGTACACATTTCTTTACAAACACTCCACATTTTAGGAGGTCAAAAGTAATTGGACAAATAAACCAAACCCAAACAAAATATTTTTATTTTCAATATTTTGTTGCGAATCCTTTGGAGGCAATCACTGCCTTAAGTCTGGAACCCATGGACATCACCAAACGCTGGGTTTCCTCCTTCTTAATGCTTTGCCAGGCCTTTACAGCCGCAGCCTTCAGGTCTTGCTTGTTTGTGGGTCTTTCCGTCTTAAGTCTGGATTTGAGCAAGTGAAATGCATGCTCAATTGGGTTAAGATCTGGTGATTGACTTGGCCATTGCAGAATGTTCCACTTTTTTGCACTCATGAACTCCTGGGTAGCTTTGGCTGTATGCTTGGGGTCATTGTCCATCTGTACCGATTAAGCGCCGTCCGATCAACTTTGCGGCATTTGGCTGAATCTGGGCTGAAAGTATATCCCGGTACACTTCAGAATTCATCCGGCTACTCTTGTCTGCTGTTATGTCATCAATAAACACAAGTGACCCAGTGCCATTGAAAGCCATGCATGCCCATGCCATCACGTTGCCTCCACCATGTTTTACAGAGGATGTGGTGTGCCTTGGATCATGTGCCGTTCCCTTTCTTCTCCAAACTTTTTTCTTCCCATCATTCTGGTACAGGTTGATCTTTGTCTCATCTGTCCATAGAATACTTTTCCAGAACTGAGCTGGCATCATGAGGTGTTTTTCAGCAAATTTAACTCTGGCCTGTCTATTTTTGGAATTGATGAATGGTTTGCATCTAGATGTGAACCCTTTGTATTTACTTTCATGGAGTCTTCTCTTTACTGTTGACTTAGAGACAGATACATCTACTTCACTGAGAGTGTTCTGGACTTCAGTTGATGTTGTGAACGGGTTCTTCTTCACCAAAGAAAGTATGCGGCGATCATCCACCACTGTTGTCATCCGTGGACGCCAAGGCCTTTTTGAGTTTCCAAGCTCACCAGTCAATTCCCTTTTTCTCAGAATGTACCCGACTGTTGATTTTGCTACTCCAAGCATGTCTGCTATCTCTCTGATCGATTAGTTCTTTTTTTTCAGCCTCAGGATGTTCTGCTTCACCTCAATTGAGAGTTCCTTAGACCGCATGTTGTCTGGTCACAGCAACAGCTTCCAAATGCAAAACCACACACCTGTAATCAACCCCAGACCTTTTAACTACTTCATTGATTACAGGTTAACGAGGGAGACGCCTTCAGAGTTAATTGCAGCCCTTAGAGTCCCTTATCCAATTACTTTTGGTCCCTTGAAAAAGAGGAGGCTATGCATTACAGAGCTATGATTCCTAAACCCTTTCTCCGATTTGGATGTGAAAACTCTCATATTGCAGCTGGGAGTGTGCACTTTCAGCCCATATTATATATATAATTGTATTTCTGAACATGATTTTGTAAACAGCTAAAATAACAAAACTTGTGTCACTGTCCAAATATTTTTGGACCTAATGTATATATATATGTATGTAAAAAAAAAAATATATATATATATATATAAAAAATATATATACCGTGTTTTTCCAAAAATAAGACACTGTCTTATACTTTTTTTGCCCCCCAAAAAAGTATTAGGGCTTATTTTTGGAGGAGGTCTTATTCTTGGAGAAACATGGTTGGGAGGTAAGTTTACCCCTCAAAAAAGCAGACCCCCCCACTTCCCAGGAGACTCATGCTTACCAGACCCGGACATCTGCGTGGTTCCCAGGTCCTCCCTGTGATCTCTGGTGGGTGCTGCACGCTGTCCTCCCCTGCTTCTGGCTGACACTGACATACAGCAGATCACTGACACACAGCAGATCGCTGATCACACACGCCACATCCAGCGTTACAGAATACTTCCGGGCGCAGGGAATGATGGGAGGATGTCATGTGTGTCCGCTGGTCCTGTTGCGGCAGGTCCTTGCGCTCCTCCGCATAGCCTCTCAGGATTTTGCTGGTGAGCAGAGATCGGTGTCGCTGGATTTGGTGAGTATGTGTGCGATGCGATGTGTGTGTGATGCGATGTTTGTGTGTGTAATCTGATGTTTGTATGTGTGATCTGATTATGTGTGTGATCTGATTGTGTGTGTGATCTGATTGTGTGTGCGATCCGATGTTTGTGTATGCGATCTGATTGCATGTGTGTGCGATCTGATGCGTGCGGGGGTGCGATCACTCCAGGTCCTCTGCTCGGCGTCTGGTGAGTGAAATTGCGGGGTGCTCGCTGTCTATAATGAAGTGTCCTGCAGTATCTGTAACTTTTTTAGCTGCACGGACACTTTATTACTAATCTGTGACTAGGGCTTATTTTCGGAGTAGGGCTAATATTTAAGCCTTGCCCCAAAAATATGGAAAATCCCTGCTAGGGCTTATTTTTGGGGGAGGTCATATTTTTGGAAAAACACGGTATATACAGTATATATATATATATATATATATATATATGTATATATATATATATATATATATATATATATACATATATATATATATATATATATGTATATATGTATATATACATATATATACACCAGACACACTCTGCATGCCTGTAAACATACTGTACACCTATACAATTGTGATACTCTGCACAATATTATACAAACCAGACGTACTTTACACACACAGGTACATACACATTGTACATGTCCACACACTGCAATACATTGTAGAGAACCTTCACCACATTTGTACTGTATGATTATTATGTTTATCATATGAAATTGATTGCTGGCGTGTTTGGTTTCCATGCCTATGGCTTTTTAAGTGTTTTTAACTGTGTTATTGTGTGTCCACACTCTGAGTGCGGAAATATGTGTTTTTCTTGTTTTTTCTGCTTGCACTAATAAAATACTGATTTTTCATATTCTGTTGTGGTGATCCCGTGTTGGTATATCCTTTTCTTTTTGTTCCTTATTATCTATTGCTTGATATACCAGGAGATCCCACCGGGTGGTGCCTTTCCTCTTTTTGCTACTATGTCCACACACTGCCCATACATATGCTCAATGCACATGTGACGCCCTGGCAAAGCCAGGTTGTCACAGAAAGAGTTAATCCTCCTTGGTAATCTGATCTCACACCGATGCAGCAGGACAAACCACAGCCCCCAGTGTAAGAGAAAAGCAGAGCAGAGGGGAGGGGCTGAGCAGAGTGTTTGGAGAGGCAGACAGAAGAGGAGTCTGGAGTTGTAGCTCCCAGGCTGATGGCGAAGCGTGCTCCGAGAGGGCCGGGACAGGCGGCGAGTGAGGAAGGGGCCAGAGGTAGCCGGGCAGGGTAGTGGCCCCCCGGTACCTGGGTGACCCGGATCACTGCAGGGGAGTGTATTCCCCGTTCCCGGCTGAGGAGAAAGAGGAAGAGAGTGGAGAGAAAGGCACCTGGCTGCAGGGAAAGAACAGGAGCTGCTGCACCGTGTGTGGGACACTAACACCCCGTACATAAGGCTGCGGACACCGGCAATTCCTAGTTACCAGTGACTCTGTGTGAACTACTTGTGAGTACGCCCGTGCCCTCAGGCACCGCACTGCAGCACTGCGCCCTGCTCCCTGCTTACCCCATCACCGGGCCCCGGGACAACTAACCCCCTACCCACGGAGGGGAGGACTAACATCTAGCTGCTCCACACCATCGCTCCCGGGATCCCCATAAAGAGCAGCGGTGGTGTCCACAATCACCACAACCGTGGGTGGCGTCACGGACAATCTCCCTTAACAAACCCCTGTGGAGCCTGGGATCACAGACCGGGTCACGCCACCGTGATACCCACAGAAGTGACCCTGTGGCCCGGATCTGAGTACCCCCTGGTCCCCGGGCGACACACACATACATACACACATAAATGCACTGCAATTAAGCAACACCTACACCCCCATGGTCTACAGAGACACAATGGGCATAGAACCACCCAATTAGCTGAAATAGTATACATGGTACTGTAGGTGACTGCCCATTTCCACTTACTCCTTGTCCTGGCTCTGACAGCCGCGATGTAGCCCCACTGCCTGTCACCAGTGTCGAACTGCCCCAAAGGGAGACTGGACAGTCCTTTCATGGATCCAGGCTCCTTGATGGGCCCTCGAGCAGGACACAAAGGAAACTCACCGATAATAGCGCATCCTTGTATAGAGGTGCAGAAGACCACCATCAACCTTCTATCAATTAAAATGACCGCCAGCATATCACAGGCCAGCAGCTGACGTCAGCGTGGACATTAAGGGTGGAGTATGATGTCAATACCATGTATCATCATGTTCATGACAAATAATGAGCAGCAAGAGGATGCCGCAGGTAAAAATATATATTTTTTCCTGTGCTGCAGAAGAGCGACAGGAATGGACTCAGGATGGGGGATGTTATTAAATTAAGAGGATCAGTATTGAGGACATTATTAAATAAAGGGTTACAGGACAGAGGATGTTATAAAATAAAGGGGACCAGAATAGGGAACATTAAATAAAGGGGCCCAGGTTGAGGGACATTATTACAGGAAGAAGCCCAGGATGGGGGACATTATTACAGGAAGAGGCCCAGGATGGGGAACATTATTACAGGAAGGGGCCCAGGATGAGGGGCATTATTAAATAAGTGATCCATGAATTTCCTGAGTGACTTCTGAGAAATGCACTTGTTTTTTTTTCTGGAAGCCCAAAGAGGATGAATAAATCTGCAGTCAGGCATCCAACCTGTGCTCCATTTTAAAATGATGATAAAAGTGCCCTGTCAGGGATAAATTTTCCCCATTGTTCCAATCGCTGCATTTCCCAATGATTGGACCCCACCAATCAATAAGTTATCACATATCCTGTGGATTGGTGAGAACTGCTTTCTACTGTGGCACCTAGGGGGCAGGGGGTTAACCTTACTCGTTGCCAGGCCGGTAGTGTTGGTTTCGGGGATGTCCTGTCGTGGTGTCGTGCCCCAAGGTGTCCACAATAAAAGGGGGGTTAAGGGGTGGATGTTTGTCGTGACACCACCTGCTGTACGCGGCCAGGTATTAGCTGCCGCTGCTGTCGCTGTCCTCTGGGGTAGATGGTAATAGCAGCCGAGATGGTATCGCTCCTCACAGGTGGAGCAGGCCCCGGGAAACATGATGAGGGGAGTAGTGGTAGTGGCGGTGGTTGTTGGCGCCAAGGCGCGGGGCGACGGCGTCGGTAATGAGTCTGAGTCAGCCGCTGCGGTTCCAGGTGTCTTTACTCACAGTTCTTTATGGTCGCTGCCGCAGTAGCACTGGCCACCACTGTGAAGGGCCCTATCGACCTCGGATAAGTTGGAAGAAGCCACCGGTGTTTGGAAAAGGTTCTTTGTAAGAGTTGTCCCTCCAGCATTGAGGAACCCGGGCTGAGCGTTCTGCTCCAAGCCTAGGCCCCATGAAAGAAAAAGATGAAGAGAAGATGGGGGCGTCGTGTCACCAGAACTGAACCCGGGTAGACTGACTGACTATTGTGTGAGTTGCTCCTAATTCTACCCCAAGTGGAACCCACCCCCCAGGTGGTTGTCCTAGTGACTGGAAAATTCCCATGCCTCGTCATGGCCAACCCCCTGCCTACCCTAGTCTTGCTCCCCAGGGAGAAGGCTCCTAAGCTGTATGTAAAGTGTAAATTTTGAACACCGGTGATTAACCCTCTCCTTACCCGAGGTGAATACCACACCTTAACTGAGGTGCAATACTCTGTGGCAACTGGAGCTTCAGGGGTGCCACACTACCAAAGAACCCATTTAATGCAAACTACCATAATCGTACATCCCAGTTATGGTGCGCATAGCAGATGTACCGGAGTTTCCTGTGTTTTACAGTTGATGTTCCACTATAACAGGGATTATGGCTAACAGGTATTTGCATTTAGCTGTAGAGTAGGCCCCTAGAGTCAATTCTCCCTGTGGGCCCCAGACACCCCTGTCCGACCCTGCTGTTACATAATGTTCACAAAAACTACAAGCACATGCCATGGGTTAGGGTACCTTCACACTTAGCGATGCAGCAGTGATCCGACCAGCGATCTGACCTGGTCAGGATCGCTGCTGCATCGCTACATGGTCGCTGGTGAGCTGTCAAACAGGCAGATCTCACCAGCGACCAGTGAACAGCCCCCAGCCAGCAGCGACGTGCAAGCGACGCTGCGCTTGCACGGAGCCGCCGTCTGGAAGCTGCGGAGACTGGTAACTAAGGTAAACATCGGGTATGGTTACCCGATGTTTACATTAGTTACCAGCGCACACCGCTTAGCTGTGTGTGCAGGGAGCAGGGAGCCGCGCACACTGAGCGCTGGCTCCTTGCTCTCCTAGCTACAGTACACATCAGGTTAATTAACCCGATGTGTAATGCAGCTACATGTGCAGAGAGCAGGGAGCCGCGCACACTGCTTAGCGCTGGCTCCTTGCTCTCCTAGCTGCTGTACACATCGGGTTAATTAACCCGATGTGTACAGCAGCTACATGTGCAGAGAGCCGGAGCCGGCAGCACAGGCAGCGTGAGAGCTGCAGAGGCTGGTAACTAAGGTAAATATCGGGTAACCACCTTGGTTACCCGATGTTTACCCTGGTTACAAGCTTACCTCAGCTGTCAGACGCCGGCTCCTGCTCCCTGCTCGCTTCATTTGTCGCTCTCTCGCTGTCACACACAGCGATCTGTGTGTCACAGTGGGAGAGCGCCTTTGAAGAAAACGAACCAGGGCTGTGTGTAACGAGCAGCGATCTCGCAGCAGGGGCCAGATCGCTGCTCATTGTCACACACAGCGAGATCGCTAATGAGGTCACTGCTGCGTCACAAAAAGCGTGACTCAGCAGCGATCTCGGCAGTGAGCTCGCTGTGTGTGAAGCACCCCTAAGTCACTATGTCCTCTTTTTTTTTACACCAGAAGAACAATGCCGATCTATTGTCAGTCAGAATCAGTCTGATTAAACACTACTCACAGAGATTATTGGCTTGTTTGTATACTCTCTGTACCTGATATGTAAATCCTATTAAATAGGTGATTCCGCAAGCTTGTACTTAATCAACATTCAGTTTCATCTCCTCCCTCCCACACCCAGCATTTTGATTGACAGCCAATACCCTCTCCTGAAGTCAGGGCAAATCTGCTATGTTATGCCATAGATATAATATACCCATATGCACAGTTACACTCAGTGAACATGGTTTTTGCAGGTGATTGTGTTAAAATCTATTACACACTGAGTGCTGCTGGGAGACAGGCTTTTATATCACATACTTCTATGCAGACTGCAGCTTGTGTGCATGTGCCAGAACTCAGCAGCAGGACAGGAGTAGGATAGTGAAAAAGAGCTTGTCAGTCAGAATATGTTGGCAGTGATAGTGTTTACAGGCTGAATACTCTGGCAGTGCAAAGCTGAAGTCAGAAATGCTGAGTATTCAGAAGGATTAAAGAGCCATCCAGGGGCAGATTTTGCAAAGTAAGTACACTATATTCATCAGGCAGAGGGTTAGCTAGGGGTTCAGCACAGGGGGGTGGTGAAACTTCTGAGTGGGCCATGGTTAGACTTTACAACTACAGTGGCACCTTTATTTGTGGCTATAGGGGAACTTCAGCCAATGACCAGGCTGAAAATACATCTCTAAACTAATGCGGCCGTCACACGGGACGATAAATTGTGAGATCGCATAAGCGATCGCACCCGCCCCAGCGTTTGTGCATCACAGACAATTTGTTGCCCGTGGCGCACAAAGTCGTTTACCCCGTCACACGTACTTACCTGCCGGACGACCTCGCTGTGGGTGGCGAACATCCTCTTCCTGAAGGGGGAGGGACGATCGGCGTCACATCGACGTCACACAGCCGCCGGCCAATAGAAGCGAAGGGGCGGAGATGAGCGGGACGTAAACATCCCACCCACCTCCTTACATCCGCATTGCCGGCGGGACGCAGGTAAGCTGTGTTCGTCGTTCCCGGGGTGTCACACGGAGCGATGTGTGCTACCACGGGAACGACAAACAACCGGAGCACAGAAGGAGGAATGACTTTTTGAAAATGAACGACGTGTCAACGAGCAATGATAAGGTAAGTATTTTTGCTCGTTCACAGTCGTTACGAGGTGTGACACGGTACGATATGTCTGACGATGCCGGATGTGCGTCACTAACGACGTGACCCCGACGACATATCGCCCGATATATCGTACCGTGTGACGCCCGCATAAGAACAAAGCTGATATTACACCTAAACAGTGACCATATAGTGGTAGATACCAGTCCTGAAGACCATACAACTGACTGCAGTACAGTTATAGATGGTGACTTTCAACTGACGTTTTTTTCTGATGGAGTCGTTCACTTTTTCCGTCTTTTTTATCTGGCCCAGACCGACATGACAGCTTCTCCAGCCACAACTTGTCTTCAGAGGTTACAACTAGAGATGAGCAAACCGGCCGTGGTTCGGCTCGAGTTCGGTTTGTCGAACGGAGGTCCGTTTGAGTTCGGTTCGGCGAACGTTCGACGAACCACTCGAACCGCATAGGAAACAATGGCAGGCAATCACAAACACATTAAAACACCTAGAAAACACCCTCAAAGGTGTCCAAAAGGTGACAAACAACTCACAACACAACACAAACACATGGGAAAGTGACAAGGACATATACTCATGCGAAAACAAAGGAGCTGGACAAGGAAAAAGAGGAGGAAACACAGATATGAGTATATGCAAGTGAACATCGATCCCATTACTGTGCAACATGAGCCCTGCTCATTTTAGGCTTCCAATCTGGATAAATTGCCTGAGCTCACCACGTACGCCTTGGGAATCTTGTTGTGTCCCGCAGCCAGCGTTTTCTCAGAACGTGTCCTCAGTGCTGCTGGGGGTGTGCTGCTGACAGCTAAGCACACACATCTGTCCACTGACAATGTGGACAGACTAACGTTCACCAAGATGAACAAGTCATGGCTCTCAGAGGACTTTTCTTCCCCTGGGTCATCCAGGGGAGGTGAAAGGCATGCGTATTTTTGAGAGTGCTTCATGCAAAGCATCTTTTCATCTTGAAAATGGATGTCAACTGATGCCAGTCAAGTGGGGTGTGTGTGGCCCAATTAGTGGAAACGAGGGAGACTGTGGTTGGAGTCCCCTCGCTTTTGAAAAAAGAACCAAGATGAACAAGTCATGGCTCTCAGAGGACTTTTCTTCCCCTGGCTCAGCCAGGGGAGGTGAAAGGCACGCGTATTTTTGAGAGTGCTTCATGCAAAGGAACTTTTTCATCTTGAAAATGGGGGTCAACTGATGCCAGTCAAGTGGGGTGTGTGTGGCCCAATTAGTGGAAACGAGGGAGACTGTGGTTGGAGTCCCCTCGCTTTTGAAAAAAGAACCAAGATGAACAAGTCATGGCTCTCAGAGGACTTTTCTTCCCCTGGGTCATCCAGGGGAGGTGAAAGGCACGCGTATTTTTGAGAGTGCTTCATGCAAAGCATCTTTTTCATCTTGAAAATGGGGGTCAACTGATGCCAGTCAAGTGGGGTGTGTGTGGCCCAATTAGTGGAAACGAGGGAGACTGTGGTTGGAGTCCCCTCGCTTTTGAAAAAAGAACCAAGATGAACAAGTCATGGCTCTCAGAGGACTTTTCTTCCCCTGGCTCAGCCAGGGGAGGTGAAAGGCACGCGTATTTTTGAGAGTGTTTCATGCAAAGCATCTTTTCATCTTGAAAATGGGGGTCAACTGATGCCAGTCAAGTGGGGTGTGTGTGGCCCAATTAGTGGAAACGAGGGAGACTGTGGTTGGAGTCCCCTCGCTTTTGAAAAAAGAACCAAGATGAACAAGCCATGGCTCTCAGAGGACTTTTCTTCCCCTGGGTCATCCAGGGGAGGTGAAAGGCACGCATATTTTTGAGAGTGCTTCATGCAAAGCATCTTTTTCATCTTGAAAATGGGGGTCAACTGATGCCAGTCAAGTGGGGTGTGTGTGGCCCAATTAGTGGAAACGAGGGAGACTGTGGTTGGAGTCCCCTCACTTTTGAAAAAAGAACCAAGATGAACAAGTCATGGCTCTCAGAGGACTTTTCTTCCCCTGGCTCAGCCAGGGGAGGTGAAAGGCACGCGTATTTTTGAGAGTGTTTCATGCAAAGCATCTTTTCATCTTGAAAGTGGGGGTCAACTGATGCCAGTCAAGTGGGGTGTGTGTGGCCCAATTAGTGGAAACGAGGGAGACTGTGGTTGGAGTCCCCTCGCTTTTGAAAAAAGAACCAAGATGAACAAGTCATGGCTCTCAGAGGACTTTTCTTCCCCTGGCTCAGCCAGGGGAGGTGAAAGGCACACATATTTTTGAGAGTGCTTCATGCAAAGCATCTTTTTCATCTTGAAAATGGGGGTCAACTGATGCCAGTCAAGTGGCGTGTGTGTGGCCCAATTAGTGGAAATGAGGGAGACTGTGGTTGGAGTCCCCTTGTTGTGTTTTACATGCTTTTAGAAGGGCATGACATGGCTTAGAGCTTGACTTTCAGCATCTGCAAACTGTTGGCTACCAAGATGCTTCCTTTCCAACCTTTTTAACCGAGGATTTTCGAGACCTTATGCCCATCGCAGTGCCCCAAGAGCCGATCCCCAGGCGCCACTCCTTCTCCAACAAAGGGCGTGCACGCGCTACACCAGCATGTCGCACCAAACATCACCGCTTCTTTGGGAAACTGTGTGACAGGGTGCATTTCACCACAGATACTTGGCCCAGTAAGCATGGACAGGGGCGTTACATGTCGCTGACTGGGCAATGGGTTACTATGGGGAGAGATGGAGAAGGGTCTGCTGTACAAGTCTTGCTGTCCCCACGAGTTGTATCAATCCTTCCTCTGTATGTAGAAGTTAATACACTGCTTCTGCCTCCTCAACCTCGTGTGGGTCCTTCACTTCGGCCCAAACCCTGTGTGGTCAGGGCACCCTTCCTTGTAACTGCGCACAAGGAAAACCACACACCTCCTTACTATGCTGGCAGCAGAGCTCAATGCCATTATGCGGTCAAATGTTTACTTTGAAATGTATGGGAAATGTGAGTCACACCGCTGAGAAGTTGTGGACGGTTAGCTCTGGAGACCAAGTTTCATCAATGGTTGTCTCCACTCAACCAGCAGCCAGGGAAGGCTGGGTGCGACAATGATGTAAACATGGGTGCGGCCCTTCGCCGTGACAATATGACACACGTGCCTTGTGTGGCTCACGTGTTGAATTTAATTCTCCAGCAATTTTTAAAACACCATCCCAGCCTACATGGCCTTGTGCAGCGGGTATGCTCGCTATGTGCTCACTTCCATCGTGCGCACACAGCAGCTCAACAACTTTCGTCGCTAC
Source organism: Anomaloglossus baeobatrachus (assembly GCF_048569485.1). Lineage (NCBI taxonomy): Eukaryota > Metazoa > Chordata > Amphibia > Anura > Aromobatidae > Anomaloglossus > Anomaloglossus baeobatrachus. The sequence goes on from NC_134359.1 coordinate 133,081,829, forward strand.
AGAAGTCTTTAGATAATCAAATACATCCAGTACATCATAAAGATTAATTAAGTATGGAAACTCCCAACAATATAGAACCTCAGAAAAAGCGGAGTCATAATCCAGAAATTGTATTAAAAAGGTATAATTTTATTCAGTACAAATTTCATAAAAATCACACACAGTAAAAAGGGGGAAACAAGGTGCAAGGGACAGCAAAAATATCACAATAGTAGTCAATGGTGAGTATCAAGAGTTCCAAATGGCATATAGTGCACAAGGATACATCCCTCACTAATTAGAGATGGTATTTGTATAACAGTGCTAGTTTCTGGATCAGCCTGGTCATTATACACACTGCAGTAGCACCAATAAGTGTGGGGAACCGCCTCCCACCCTACAATGTGAACTGGTATGAATAACACAGTGTATATGTACAGTACGGTGGTAGAGACAGGAATCCCATAAGCTGCATGTAAAAGTGCTGCCAGTGTGCAGCAATGTGCAGGCACCCCAGACTTAGCACATATAAGGGGGTAAATTAGATCAGTTATCCATCAAAAATGCATCACAGCCACTAATGTATGGAATTGTATAAAGTTACAAATGCCCACCCATGGTGTAGAGATTGCGATAGGGCCCCCTGGACAACACTATCGCAATCTCTACACCATGGGTGAGCATTTGTAACTTTATACAATTCCATACATTAGTGGCTGTGGTGCATTTTTGATGGATAACTGATCTAATTTACCCCCTTATATGTGCTAAGTCTGGGGTGCCTGCACATTGCTACCGCACCTGTACATTCAGTTTATGGGATTCCTGTCTCTACCACCGTATTGTACATATACATGGTGTTATCTCCACCATACACTTTAGGGTGGGAGGTGGTTTCCCATACTTTATTGGTGCTACTGCAGTGTGTATGATGACCAGGCTGATCCAGATATTAGCACCATTATACAAATACCATCCATAATTAATTTGTAACTTTATATAATTCTATACATTAATGGCTGTGGGGCAGCTTTGATGGATAACTGACTTAATTTATCCCCTCATATGTGCTAAATCTGGGGTGCCTGCACATTGCTGCACACTGGCAGCACTTTTACATGCAGCTTATGGGATTCCTGTCTCTACCACCGTACTGTACATATACACTGTGTTATTCATACCAGTTCACATTGTAGGGTGGGAGGCGGTTCCCCACACTTATTGGTGCTACTGCAGTGTGTATAATGACCAGGCTGATCCAGAAACTAGCACTGTTATACAAATACCATCTCTAATTAGTGAGGGATGTATCCTTGTGCACTATATGTGTGGCGCCCCTGAGGCTTCCGTCGCCAGAGAGACATTGCACCCCAGTCAGAGGTGTGATGTCCCATCCTGGGTAAGAAAAGGGGTACATGCCAGTTCACAGGTAAAACTGAACTACACCCATTGCTAGGCAGACACTGAGACCAGGGACAGTGGCAGCAACCCTCCCATGCTGCATGCTGGGAGGGGTAGTAAGACCCATCCCTGCTCCCATAGGGTGGTAGCTTAGCAACCGGGGGGTGGGAAGAGCCAGCCGAGTGTAGAGCAGAGAGGAAGGTCAGAGTTTCAGTTTACCTCAGAGAGTGAGAGAGTGAGGAGCCAGCATGTAGCTGTGAAAGAGAAAGGAGCTCTGTGAGTTCAGAGTGTCCGCAACAGAGAAAGAAAGCAACAGAGAAGGAGAGAAACAGAGAGTAGAAAAAAGAGCTCTAGTCAGGCAGGAGCTAAAGAAAGAAGAAAGTGACGCTTCCTGGTGAAGACCCTGGGACTCGGAGGGTCCAGGTGACACCAAGCAGGGAACGAAGGGATTCCAGGGCCACAGATAGCTTCAGAGCTGGTGGCCAGTGAAGTCAGCTGAGAAAGGACACAATTAGAGGGGTGCACTGGCATCAACCCCCAGATCTACCTGGAATCGGCGGAGGTCCCTGACGGTGGTCCCAGCAGTCCAAAGGCTCCTGCAGGCCTTGACAAGAACTGTGAGTAAAGACCTTGAAACTGCACCCCTGGTGTTGCCTCAGTTATTTCTCTGCATAGACACTAATAAGCACCAACAGTGTCCCCGGGGAACCGCTCCACCTGTGGGGAGCAGTACCACCATTACTGCCATATCATCACCCCGGAGGCCTCACACAGCAGCGGCGGCTTAATAGCCGCAAACCACAGGTGACGTCACAAAATAAAAAAAAACTTTAATTATTCCCAAGTCACCAGCCATATTAATTGACACCCACCAGGGCCACGGAGTCGGGCCCCGCCACCACTGACGACCCCCGGACTAGTCCGGCCCGGCACCGGGTGTCCCATAGCCCTGGGGTGGGCGAGCAACTTTGGCGTCACGAACAGGATTTCGTGCCCGGACCCACCGGGTACTGTGCGCCTGAAAAGACTGTGTTTTACTGTTGAAAAAACTGCCGCCATTAGCCTGGCTGAGTGCGGGAAGAAGAGGGGCGTGCCTGCAGGAAAGAGCGCGAAAACAAGTCCCGCCCCCTCCCTGCTCGGAGGAGGATTGAAAAATGGCGCTTTGAAAAGAAAATTTACTGCTCGGCAGTTGAGCTTGCTGCCTAGAGAAAGGAGAAGTCGACTTACCGGTCGGAGAACGAGGATCACGAAAAGACCAATGGGAGCGGATGTCTGCGTTCAGCCCTGTCGGCAGCATGGTGGGACCCCGAAGTGGAAGAGGCGGAGTGGCCTTTGATGTGGAAGATCGCAGCCCGAGTGAGCTCCCCGCGGGAACCGCTGCCTGGTTGGAGCGGGAGCTGGGTCGATTCTGCGTCCGGGTGAGAGCACAGACGCTGCAGCAGGTGCTCGACTGGAAGGCGGAAGTCCGAAGGATGGTCGCCGTGGTGTGGGCCCAGGAACAGAGGGCCGCCGCAGCAGCCGTGTCGCGTGAAGATAAAGCCACGCAGACCCCCACGGCATCCCTCCTCAGCTGGGAGCCAGGACCTGACAGCACCGTGACGAGTGAGCCCTGTGAAGCACCACTCCGGGATCAAGAGGTACCGTGTACGCTGCCCCCGCCACCGTTCCTGCTGGAGGTTCAGAGCCCGGGGATGTATTGTGCCTGGAGAAGAAGTCCGGTGTCCCGTACGACATTGGCACAGTACGGTCCCCTGCAATGGTAACCGCATCCGTAAGTTAACCCCTGAAGTTAAACGTTCGAGTTGAAAGTTTTAAAGGATCTGCTCCAGAAATAATGCCTCCTGCCTTTGTTGAACGTCCCTAAGTTCTCCAGGAGACGCCACCCAGCACAAGGGGTGGAAGGAGGAGGACCTTGTCTGACTTGTTGACCGTCGCTGGGTCAGAGTCCCAGTGGGCGCCATCAAGGGTCGGAGCCCCTGGTGGAGGACAACAAGGAGTTAATGAAGTCAGGACAGTACATAGCCCCTGAATGTCTGCCCATTGTTCTTTTCGAAGATGACACCCTATTCCTGAATCCTTGGCCCCTGTTCTTTTTGAAGATGACCCCCCCTGTTTATGTGTTACCGGGCCACGGAACTGGAATGTGGTCCCCGGTGAATGTGTTATTTATGTGCCTCCCATAAAGGGATGTAATGTCCTAAAGTTTTAATGTTTTATGCCTAACAAAATTTTGCAGTCTCTTCCATTGTTTTTGTTGTTTCAGCCCGAGGACGTGCTGGGATTCGCTGTGGGGGAGTGTGGCGCCCCTGAGGCTTCCGTCGCCACAGAGACATTGCACCCCAGTCAGAGGTGTGATGTCCCATCCTGGGTAAGAAAAGGGGTACATGCCAGTTCACAGGTAAAACTGCACTACACCCATTGCTAGGCACACACTGGGACCAGGGACAGTGGCAGCAACCCTCCCATGCTGCATGCTGGGAGGGGTAGTAAGACCCATCCCTGCTCCCATAGGGTGGTAGCTTAGCAACCGGGGGGTGGGAAGAGCCAGCCGAGTGTAGAGCAGAGAGGAAGGTCAGAGTTTCAGTTTACCTCAGAGAGTGAGAGAGTGAGGAGCCAGCATGTAGCTGTGAAAGAGAAAGGAGCTCTGTGAGTTCAGAGTGTCCGCAACAGAGAAGGAAAGCAACAGAGAAGGAGAGAAACAGAGAGTAGAAAAAAGAGCTCTAGTCAGGCAGGAGCTAAAGAAAGAAGAAAGTGACGCTTCCTGGTGAAGACCCTGGGACTCGGAGGGTCCAGGTGACACCAAGCAGGGAACAAAGGGATTCCAGGGCCACAGATAGCTTCAGAGCTGGTGGCCAGTGAAGTCAGCTGAGAAAGGACACAATTAGAGGAGTGCACTGGCATCAACCCCCAGATCTACCTGGAATCGGCGGAGGTCCCTGACGGTGGTCCCAGCAGTCCAAAGGCTCCTGCAGGCCTTGACAAGAACTGTGAGTAAAGACCTTGAAACTGCACCCCTGGTGTTGCCTCAGTTATTTCTCTGCATAGACACTAATAAGCACCAACAGTGTCCCCGGGGCACCGCTCCACCTGTGGGGAGCAGTACCACCATTGCTGCCATATCATCACCCCGGAGGCCTCACACAGCAGCGGCGGCTTAATAGCCGCAAACCACAGGTGGCGTCACGAAATAAAAAAAACTTTAATTATTCCCAAGTCACCAGCCATATTAATTGACACCCACCAGGGCCACGGAGTCGGGCCCCGCCACCACTGACGACCCCCGGACTAGTCCGGCCCGGCACCGGGTGTCCCATAGCCCTGGGGTGGGCGAGTCACTTGCCATTTGGAACTCTTGATACTCACCATTGACTACTATTGTGATATTTTTGCTGTCCCTTGCACCTTGTTTCCCCCTTTTTACTGTGTGTGATTTTTATGAAATTTGTACTGAATAAAATTATACCTTTTTAATACAATTTCTGGATTATGACTCCGCTTTTTCTGAGGTTCTACAGAAGTCTTTAGGTCTGGTGGTTAAACGCCTGAAATGCGATGTGCCGACATGCAGGAATTTGAATCTGCACATGTTGCAGCGTTTGTGCAGCACCGCCGAACCCTGCTGCAATACGTTATGACATATAGCCTGGGATAACTTGATCCAGAGGTGGTGCAGATCACGCTGCTGGAGTGGTGTCAGATCAAGGACCTATGCACCCTTCTACACAGTTTACAAATGTCGACGAAGATGTTTAGCACTGGCAATGCCATTCTCAGCGTGACAATTCTGGTCATCTACATGATTGAGCACACTGTAAGCATTATTCGGAGTCAGGTGTTGGGACAAGAGGAAGGGGAGGAAGTACAGGAGGAGTCATATGCGGAAGGGATAACAAAATCTACGAGGTCCAGATGGTCAGCGGCACCTAGGTGGCAGTCATGGTGGGGGAGAGGGATTAACAAGGGCGCATAGTATCAGCAAAAAGTGTTGAGGAAGGTGCAGGAGCCCATGAAGAAATGGAGGACGAACTGGCAATGGGCATGGAAGACTCAGCAGATGAGTGAGCGCTTGCTCACATTTCGGTTGTGCGAGGTTGGGGGGAGAGGGCAGAGGAAGGAGGCATGATTCTCACCTCTCTGCCACCAACACACCAAGGACTTGGTCCTCCTGGATGCACAAGACACATGAGCGCCTTCTTGCTGCACTACCTACAACATGACCCTCGGATTGTACGAATTCGAAGTAATGCTAACTACTGGGTTGCCACACTGTTAGATCCCTGCTACAAGACAAAATTTGGCGAAATAATTCCTGCCATAGAAAGGGACGCACGTATACAGGAGTATCTGCAGAAGGTGGTACGCAATCTTAGATCTGCTTTTCCACTAAACACCAGTGCTGCACAGAGTGAATCTCAACGCTTTGTCATGGGTAGGAGGAAATGTTTTTTTACTTGTCCACATCTGAGGGACCGAGGGCTGGCTGCTGTGCTGAGATGGCATTAAGTACGGTGTCCCTGCAGAGTTGCACTTTTGGTCATATACAAAATGAGTTGAAAAAGGACAGATGCTGGTGGAAAGGGGAACAGGTGTGTTACATAGTTATATAGTTACTAAGGTTGAAAAAAGACCTAGGTCCATCTAGTTCAACCTTCCTCCACCAGTTCTACATTTGGTCACTAAGTCATTTATAACCAACAATGTTGTGTGTACTGATGAAATCATCCAGCCCTTTTTTGAAAGCTGTTATAGTATCTGCCATTACTACCTCTTGTGGTAGGGTATTCCACAGTCTGACTGCTCTAACTGTAAAGAACCCTTTCCTATTTAGCTGTCGGAATCGCTTTTCTTCCACTCGCAGTGAGTGCCCTCTAGTCCTTAGTATTGTCTTTGGAAGAAATAAGTCATGTGCCAGTCCTTTATATTGACCACACATATATTTATACATATAAATGAGATCTCCTCTGAGACGTCTTTTTTCTAAGCTAAACATATCTAACTTTTTCAACCTGTCATCATATGGGAGGCCTTCCATTCCTTGAAGTAGTCTAGTTGCCTGCCTTTGAACTGACTCTAACTTCTGAATGTCCTTTTTAAAATGTGTAGTCCAAAACTGGATCCCATATTCCAGATGTTGCCTTACAAGTGATTTATAGAGGGGTAACAATACGTTGGGATCGCGGGATCTAATCTCTCTTTTTATATACCCTAGAATCTTGTTTGCTTTTGAAGTTGCTGCTTGACATTGAGTGCTGCTGCTCAGCTTATTTGTAATGAGAATACCCAAGTCCTTCTCCTGTTCTGTCGTCCCGAGTTTACTTCCATTTAATGTATACGCAGTTATAGGATTACTCCGTCCTAGGTGCATTACTTTACATTTATCAACATTAAATCTCATTTGCCAAGTATCTGCCCATTCTGACATCTTATTCAGATCTTTTTGTAGTATTATACTATCAAGGTCAGTTTTTAATATCCTACATAGTTTGGTGTCATCAGCAAAGACTGACACTTTACTATCAATCCCATCCACAAGGTCATTAATAAAGAGATTAAAAAGAATTGGTCCTAGCACTGATCCCTGCGGCACCCCACTGCTGACTATGGCCCATTTAGAGAATGTTCCATTTATGACTACTCTTTGTTTCCTGTGTTGGAAAGGGGAAAAAAGTTTTTGTCCGTGGGTTTGGTGGTTAAGCAAAAGTAACATTTGCTGAAGAAACACCATCTGTTACGGTGGGACTGGCAGATTTGGATAAGGTGGTATATACTATGTTACCGCTATATAACGAAAATTAATAAGAAAAGAAAGAGAAAGGTATATATCCCCATCAGCAGTCAGTGTCCACCGTGCTCCCAGATGGAAAAGGAGAGGTTGGCAACTGGAAGGTTAGATGGAGGATACAGAGCTGTGTGGCTATGAAACTAATAGTAGCCTGAACCGAGTTAGACTCCACTCGGATCTGGAGACTGGGAGCCCTGTTAGCGTCACAGGGTCCACACGCCCACCCAGCCCAGGAACTCTCTGTTAACATCACAGGGGCCATTGAGTACGTTGACCGTGTGCATTGGGTCCACACCTGTGGACAGCAGGCGCATCAGCAGCAGCAGGCCTGTTAATGCCACTGGGCTGCACAAGCAGGACTGGTAGGACAGGAGCTGGTCTTAACCGTTCTGCGTTACCAACTGTGGTGGCGGCCTGCATCGACGCCCTATCCCTGCCTACCTCTGGCCTAAAGCCGCAATGGGTTCAACACATGGAGGTGTGCTCTTTCGGAGCATAATAGAAGACTGCGCACCTCCTTGTTGGCTCCAGCCCGTTTTATAACCTGGGTCCGCCCCAAACCAGGGTGGACCACCATTCACCTCCTGGAGACAAAAGCAGAGTGACACGTCATGAGTGGCATAACTAGCGTCCTATTTGGAACCGCAACTTCAATAATGACCTCATGGCTGCCACGACACAAACACCTCACCAGTCATCGTCTGACCATCAATAATGAGGTGACAAGTCATAGGGGCGGGCCTCTGCAAGCCATTTGGGAGTGGCCTGGCCACATCGTCAGGACACCTGATGCCCTGTGGTCTATATGGGCCCCCCACATCAGGGCAGGGCCAAAGAGTTCATTACCGGACCTAGTCTCTGATGCAGTATGTGCCTTAGCATGCTCAGTAGCATGAAATACAGTCTCTGAAAAAAGACTATCAGCTTTAGCATGGTGTCTAGGCACAAAACAGGACTTAGACCCGGCACGGAGTGCAAGTACCTGTGCAAAGAGGCTTTTCACACTAAGTGTGGGAGCATGCGCTGTATCCCGAAATGAAGACTTAGCCTCAGGAATGGCACAGTCAGGCTGAGCATACTCACTAGGCGAAACACTGTAGTTAGGCTGCGGCTGGGGTAAATCGGCACACGCATGTGTGGCACCCCTGAGGCTTCCGTCGCCACAGGACATTGCACCCCATCCAGCGGTGTGATGCCCCATTCTGGGTGAGGAAAGGAGTGAACGCCGGTCCCCTGGTAAATCTACACAACACCCATTGTTAGGTACACACTGGGACCAGGGATAGTGGCAGTAACCCTCCCATGCTGCATGCTGGGAGGGGCCGTAAGACCCATCCCTGCTCCTATAGGGTATAGCTTAGCAACTGGGGAGGTGGGAGGAGCCTCTAGAGAGCAGACAGAGAAAGGAAGGTCAAGTTTGAGGAGTCTGAGAGAGAGTGGGGAAGGAGAAGGAGGTCTGCAGGAGGCAGGCAAGGAGGAGAAGTAGAAGAAGAGCTCTAGTCAGTCAGGAGCTAAGAAGAAGAAAGAGACGCTTCCTGGTGAAGATCCTGGGACTCAGAGGGTCCAGGTGACACCAAGCAGAGAGAAGAAGGGATTCCAGGGCCACGGATAGCTGTAGAGCTGTGGTGGCCTGCTCCACAGGAACATCGGTGGAAGGATCAAGCTGCAACAGGGGATGGTCCCTAGAAACCGGAGGAGTGCAAAATCATCTCCAAACAGTAAAAACCGAGGCCCAGGGAAAGTTGTAAACTCCCCGGGCCACAGCCCACCGCAGAACCTCTAGAAAGGGGACAATCATCCGACAGGTGACCCCCCAGCCTGGAGGCTGTAGTGGAGGCCGAGCAGGTACATCCTAAAAGAGCTAGGCTTAGGAAGACAGCTGAAGACAGAGACACCTTAGAGAGAAGGGTACCGGTTTTCACTCCAGGAATCACCCAGAAACGGCGGAGGTCCCTGACAGTGGGTTCCAGTCGTCTGAGGGCACCAGTGAGCTCCTACCTGGATGTGTGAGTAAAGAACTTGAAACTGCACCCTTGGAGTGGTCTCTGTTATTTTATCTGCTTAGCCTTCCATTACATCATAGACTCTCACGAGCACCAACAGTGTCCCCGGGGCACCGCTCCACCTGTGGGGAGCAGTACCACCATTGCTGCCATATCATCACCCCGGAGGCCTTACACAGCAGCGGTGGCTTAATAGCCGCATACCACAGGTGGCGTCACGAACACAAACTTTATTCAAACCCCAAGTCTGAAGCCATACTTTACTGACACCCACCAGGGCCACGGAGCCGGGCCCCGCCACCACTGACGACCCCCGGACTAGTCCGGCCCAGCACCGGGTGTCCCATAGCCCTGGGGGGGGCGAGTCACATGCGCACTAGCTGCCTCTCCACACTTAGACGTGGAGGAGAAATTGCTCTTCGGGTGTGGACTTGGAGATGCTGTCTATGAACAGAAGGAAAAGCTAAAGGTGTGTGTTACAGCAAGGAGCCACCGCGGAAACACGTCGTTCAATTGTGAGGGGAGTCATTTTGGAATTTGGTGAGGAGTACCTTAACGGCAGTGAGCAGCATCCTGTGCCACAGACCAACATTCTTACGGTGCTGTCTATACTGCTTACCGTGAGAGAAGCGTAAAGTCTGTATTTCTGGCAACTGGACATCACAGTACCCGGGTACAGTAGGCTGTGCCCAGACAATAATGCAGGCACGCAACACTTTGTTTTATTAGCAAAACACATATCTGTTCTGGGTAGGCCGACTATTTATAGACAATAAGACTTGCTGCCTCTGCACTGTCAAATTGTCACGTACAGTTTAAATCATAGAGGGACAGCGACACATGTTTGCATTGACTGTTGCTTTTCAAGATTTCCATGACTGTGTTGCAGAGCTGTGTGGTTTGCATTCACACTGTTATCATCTGCCTTATCTGTGAGGCTTCAGCTAACAAGGGTATTCAGGGGGGGTAATGTGTTTTGTCTATGTTTAGGTAGATAACTGGGAAGCTCTTGTGATGCGCCACTGGTAAGTCGTGTTCGCACACACACACACACACACACACGCACAAACACACAATTACTGCTACGCAGAGGGATTAGCAGGTAGTAGGCAACAGAATAGATTGTTCAATTATTTAAATTGTATGCATGGTTCTTATTATTTGTTTTGGTAAAGTTAAACAACCATTTATCAACCCAACTGACTAGAGTCCTTTCCTGTTGCCTAGTTTTGCTGCATTCTGGGGAGCCCACCCTGTACACGACTTAAAATGAAGCATAAGTCGCAATGTGAATTTCACTGTGCTACAATGCGGCCTAGCGTGCCTGTGCAACCACCGCCTGCCCCATCAAGTGCATCTCCGTGCTCTTCATCCTCTGTGACTGTGGGGACAGCAGTCTCACATGGTTTTTCACACTGAACTTCCTTCCACCCCTTTACATGCAGCAGGGAGTGTGATTGGCAGGTCATCACTTGTTTTGGAAGTGGAAACAGATGGTATTGTTGAGCTGTCAGACATCGAGAAAACCAACATTGGATGCAGGCTACATTATATCCACACCTGCACCTTCGTCACAGATTGGCTGGACTACCTGTAGTTAATAATTGCATTCCAGAAATGGAAATGAGTGTAGAATGCACATGTGTTGTACCTTGCTTGGCAGCAAAGGAACACTAACTTAGTATTACAGACAATTTTAGGAAGGCAGAAAAAGAGTCAGCTCTTTGGGCAAATTAAATAGCGTGGCAAAAGTGGACAGGTGGGTACAGTGGCCGTGTTCTGTGGGTACCAGGACAGTAAAGGAAGCCTCACTTTCTATCCCTCCGAATGATCAAATGCAGCAAGGAATTCCCTGAGATTGCTATAAAAATAGCGTAGCAAAATGTGCATGAGGGTGTCGTGCAGAGGTGCTGAAAATAGCTTTTCACCAGTGGGACACTAATGGAAGTCCAACAGCCACTTTTAGGATGCCACTAAGTTTCCTCAGTGTTTGCTAGTATAATGGCTTAGTAACAATGAGTCTGAGTGTGCAATGCAGAGGTGCTGCAAATAGATTTGCAATAGTGAGACACTAATGGAAGTCCAACAGACACTTTTTGTATGCCACTAAATGGCAGCATTTTTTGCTATTATTATAGCTTATTAAAAACAGTGCAGGAAGGTGTCATGCAGAGGTGTTAAAAATAGCTTGGCACCAGTGGGACACTAATGGAGTACATCAGCCACTTCTTGTATGCCACTAAATGGCAGCATTTTTTGCTATTATTATAGCTTATTAAAAACAGAGCAGGAGGGTGTCATGCAGAGGTGCTAGAAATAGCTTGGCACCAGTGGGGCACTAATGGAAGTCCAACAACCACTTCTTGTATGCCACTAAATGGCAGCATTTTTTGCTATTATTATAGCTTATTAAAAACAGAGCAGGAGGGTGTCATGCAGAGGTGCTAGAAATAGCTTGGCACCAGTGGGACACTAATGGAGTACAACAGCCACTTCTTGTATGCCACTAAATGGCAGCATTTTTTGCTATTATTATAGCTTATTAAAAACAGAGCAGGAGGGTGTCATGCAGAGGTGCTAGAAATAGCTTGGTACCAGTGGGGCACTAATGGAAGTCTAACAGCCACTTCTTGTATGCCACTAAATGGCAGCATATTTTGCTATTATTATAGCTTATTAAAAACAGAGCAGGAGGGTGTCATGCAGAGGTGCTAGAAATAGCTTGGTACCAGTGGGGCACTAATGGAAGTCCAACAGCCACTTTTAGGATGCCACTAAGCTTCCTCAGTGTTTGCTAGTATAATGGCTTAGTAACAATGAGTTTGAGTGTGCAATGCAGTGGTGCTGCAAATAGCTTTGCACCAGTGGGACACTAATGGAAGTCCAACAGCCACTTTTAGGATGCCACTAAGTTTCCTCAGTGTTTGCTAGTATAATGGCTTAGTAACAATATGAGTTTGAGTGTGCAAAGGGCAGGAGGGTACAGTGGCAGGGTTGTGGGTCTGGGTAGAGGAAAGGAAGACTCCCTTTCTATCCCTCCTAATGGGGAAATGCAGCGAGGAAATCCCTGACCTTAGCTACACAGACGCTGTCATCTTGTGTAGCTGTTAAAATCTGTTTTCACGGACCTGACTGTCACCTATGGCTCTGACCCTGCCGGTATTAGCCCTTACAAGGGCTGAAAGAAACTTCTATCCCTATTCTGTATAGCGCTGTGTATAGAGCGTACACAGCAGTATCGGAGACAGGAGCTACGCCAGCGGTGACTGACACCAAGACACAGAAGGCAGATAATGGCGTGCTGGAGGAAAATGTCCGTTTTTATAATGCAGGGACATGTGACATGGACATCCTATCACACATGCCGTTGCTTCTCTGGCTAAAAGTCCACTTAGCTGTGTGTGTGTCTGGGATTGGCTGACATGCTGGCCCGCCCCACTACACGCGCGCGCTTAGGGAAGGAAGACAAGGGAAAAAAAAAAATGGCGATCGCCATTATCCAAACAGCAGTGATCTAAATGCGCTATTCCCGCACACTATACGCTGAAATTTCATAATAGTGTGAGTCACAGAGTGACTTACACTATTACAGCGGAAAGCCAGCTAGTAATTAGCTTGTCTTTTTGCTGCTAGAACCGTTCTTGAACGTATGTAGAATTATCGAGCTTTAGCAAAAAGCTCGAGTTCTAGTTCGATCTAGAACAGCCCCCAAAATCACTCGAGCCGCGAACTGGAGAACCTCGAACCGCGAACTGCGCTCAATTCTAGTTACAACAAAGAATTATTTGGCTTCGCACATTTTCAGCCCTGTCCTCATCAATTCCTAACCTGCACAAACTTCTCATCCTGCCACATGTTGCCGTATTACTGCACCTGCTCTGTGGTACAATAACGTTGCTGCTCTTAATGTCCACTACTATGCCCCTTACAAAATAAAATGTCCTCTAGATGGTAAAATTGCCCTCTAGAAAATATTAATACCCAGTATAAGTGCCCTAGAAGACATTGGTCACATTTTGCCCCTAGAAAGTAATATCCCCTATGTGTACCAGTGAGTCACAATACCCTGAGTGTCCCTATAAGTAATAATGTCCTCTGAATCCTCCCTTGTAGAGCTTCTCCACACATTATAATACCCCTATAGTTCCCCTATACACAGTATGCTAGGCACACATCTCTCCTATACACAGTATAATGTATAATGAGCCCACAGCTCCCCTATACGCAGTATAATGTACCCACAGTTCCCACTCCCACACACGTGGCGCCCCTGACCTGGTCAGGCACCACTGAGTACTGCACCCATGCTGGGTGAGTGCAAACAGGTAATCCCAAAGGCTGAATAGGGTGTGTAAGCACAGACACATAGTAACCAGGTCTCACACACATCTTAGAGGGGACCCCTGGGCAGACCCAGGAGCGGGTGTGGCCTCCACATCTCTGTTAGTGGTGCGATGGAGAGGCTGGAAACTGGAGAGTGCAGTGGCAGTCAAGGAGAGAGGAGCTGGAGGTAGCCGAGTCTGAAGTGCAGTCAGTCGCAGCAGAGCGGACACACTAGTCAGACCCTGCAAGTGTAGTGGCTGCTGACGGGGAAGTACATTGCCACACAGTGAGCCTGAAAGACTCCTGCAGAAGAGAAAGGACAGGCAGTTGAGTACGGGGACTCCTGGTAATGAAGCACGCACGGGGGACAGGCCGCTAGAGCCAGACATCCATTTAGTGGTCTGCTAAATCCTGCAGGTGGTGGGACTAGAGGTTCCACACCAACCAACACAGAGTCCGAGCATAAGCAGCAACGAGGGGGGCCATAAGGAGGATCAAGCCTGAAGTTATCAACCTTGATCCACGCTGCCAGCAAACGGGCCAGAAAGGGGAGAAAAGGCAGCTGCGACTTCCCTGGATGAATCCCACGGTACTTTAACCCCTTGACGACCACGGGCAGTAAAATTACGTCCTATTTTAACGTGACTTAACGACCAGGGACGTAATTTTACAGCCTAAACTTCATTTGATTGCCGTGGCCATAGCAACGGCGTTCAAATGATGTCCCCTGCTGTTTCTTACAGCAGGAGACCTTTGCTTGACCCCAGGGGGGGTGGCACCGCCAACCCCCATCGACAATCGATGTGATTTGCTGTTCAAATCTGAACCGCCAACCACATCGTTCGCACTGATTTTGGCAAAAATAAAGCCCAAATAAGTGCGATACTGTGAGATCCGGCTATGAGATGCCGTAGCAGTTACAGCAGATCATAGGTGGATCTCAAACATGCCACCCCCAGCCCCTGCAGCACTGATTGGAGCGATCGTGCTATGACGCGCAATCGCTCCAATCAGTGTGCAGTGGGGCGGTCTGATCTGCAGGTGGCCGCCCTCCCCAGGCCTGTGCTGGTCTGGGAAGCCTCCCCCAACATGTCTGCAGCGTGCACTGGTTGGTACTTGTGGTACCACGCCACCGCTGCCGCCGCTGATGTCACCGCTTCTGCTCCTGCTCCACGGATCTGCATCCGTGGTCAATTTTTGGCGTGACTTTTTTTTTTTTTTCCGTATCCCCAACGCGTTTTGTATCGCATCTGTCCATGCGTCCCGCCGAGCGCTGATCAGGGATGCACATAACGGATCGGCATCCCTGCTCAATTTTTGGCGTGACTTTTTTCTGTATCCGAAACGCTTTTTGTATCGCATCCATCCGTGCGTCCCGCCAAGCGCTGCGTGCGTCCCGCCAAGATCCATAACGGATCTGCATCCCTGTTCAATTTTTGGCGTGACCTTTTCTTTTTTTCTGTATCCCCGACGCTTTTTATATCTCATCCGAACGTGCGTCTGGCCGATCAGTGTACCGCGTCTGTGCGTTTGAAAAGTCAAATGGCGTTCCTTCTCTTCTGAGCCCCACCATGCACCCAAACAATTTATTTCCACCACATATGAGGTATCTGCGTACTCAGGAAAAATTGCACAATACATTTTATGGTGCAGTTTTTCCTGATACCGTTGTAAAAAAAAAAGCTACCTGGTTGATGCAAAAATTTTGTGGTAAAAAAAAAAATAAAAATTTTCACGGTTCAACGTTATCAACTTCTGTGGAGCCCCTGGGGGTGCAAGGGGCTCACCAAACATCTAGATAAATTCCTTGAGGGGTCTAGTTTCCAAAATGGGGTCACTTGTGGGGGAGCTCTACTGTTTAGGCACCATAGGGAGTCTCCAAACATGACATGGCGTCCGCTAATGATTCCAACCAATTTTGCTGTTAAATGGTGCGCCTTCTCTTCTGAACCCCGCCATGCGCCCAAACAATTACTTTCCACCACATATGAGGTATCGTCGTACTCAGGAGAAATTGCACAATACATTTTATAGTACAGTTTTTCCTGATACCCTTGTGAAAAAAAAAGCTACGTGGTTCAAGTAACAGTTTTGTGGTGAAAAAAAAATTGTATTCATGGCTCGACATTATCAACTTCTGTGGAGCCCTTTGGGGCTCGCTAAACATCTAGATAAATTACTTGAGGGGTCTAGTTTCCAAAATGGGGTCACTTGTGGGGGAGCTCCATTGTTTAGGCACCTCAGGGGGTCTCCAAATGCAACATTACGTCAGCTAATGATTCCAAAACATGTTGCTGTCAAATGGTGCTCTTTCTCTTCTGAGCCCCGCCATGCGCCCAAACAATTACTTTCCACCACATATGAGGTATCGTCGTACTCAGGAAAAAATGCACTATAAATTTCATGGTGCATTTTTTCCTGATACCCTTGTGAAAAAAAAGCTTCCTAGTTGAAGCAACAGTTTAGTGATAAAAATTTTATTTTTTTCATTTCACGGCTCAACGTTATAAACTTCTGTGAAGCCCCCAGGTGTTCAAAGTGCACACCAAACATCTAGAAAAATGATTTGAGGGCTCTAGTTTTTAAAATGAGGTCACTTTTGGGGGAGCTCCATTGTTTAGGTACCTCATGGGGTCTTCAAACCCGACATGGCATCTGCTAATGAGTCCAGCTTATTTTGCACTCAAAAATTCAAATAGCGCTCTTTGCCTTCCGAGCCCTCCCGTGTGCCCAAACATTTGATTTCCACCACATATGAGGTATCTGCGTACTCAGGAGAAAATGCACAATACATTTTATGGTGCATTTTTTACTGATACCCTTGTGAAAAAAAGCTACCTAGTTGAAGCAACATTTTTGTGGTAAAAAAATTTTTTTTTCTTTTCACGGCTCAACGTTATAAACTTCTGTGAAGCCCCCAGGAATTCAAAGTGCTCACCAAACATCTAGAAAAATTATTTGAGGGCTCTAGTTTCCAAAATGGGGTCACTTGTGGGGTAGCTCCATTGTTTAGGCAGCTCAGGGTGTCTTCAAACCCGACATGGCGTCCGCTAATGAGTGCAGCTAATTTTGCAGTCAAAAATTCAAATGGCAACATGAACAGTTGTAGAAGCGCACTAACATTCTGGAGTAAGTAAATGGTAATGTCAAGGGGGTGCTATCTGGTGCGGTATAGTGAGTAAAGCGCGACAAGAAAAGGAAAGCAACCGCACATGGATCAGATGCACACCAAAGATGAAAGATAAGAAATGCCTTTATTACATACCAATCTTAAAAACATTTAAAAGGTGCAAAACATACAAGCAACCAGAGGTGGGGTTAATATGCCCTGGGCAAGAAATCACAACAGCATCACATAAACAGTAAAAATTACATACATAAGCAGATTAATCAAATGCTGTAGAGAAGAGTGCCAATATATAATGCTGAATGACCAATAGTGTTAGGTCTGGACAACCAAGAGCAGCAGAAACAACAAAAATCAGCCTGATGTGTGCGAGTATTCAGGATGATGGATGGTAAATGTGGCAACAAAGAAGGGGTCACAGGTACACGAGTAGCGACAGTAATACAATATGATAATACAGGAAATTAATCATAGGTACGCAAAAAGGTTAACCTGAATGGGAGATCCCAGGATAGAGCAACCATGACAAGTAACCTGAATACACTCCTGGACCAGTATGGTATAACACAATGTATGTAACCCACAAAAAAATGCCAAGGGGTTTGTTAGAGCAAAAGGCTGCACAGGAACCTGGTATAAGGATGAGATGCCAGAAAGACCAATAATACCAGTGGAAGGTCAGGCACAAAAATGGAGCAGAGATATGCCCAGGGCAGGCAGGCCAACGCGTGTCGCCGCCTAAGCGGCTTCCTTCCTATAGACTCTGTGCCTCATCCAAGATGGAGGACACCAGAGCCAATCCGCTGCCAGAATGACAGCAATGACGTCACGCTGGCCTATCACCGAGCAAAGCGTCACAAGCACATGACCTGCGAGCAATCGGCATAGAAGGTGTCAGAGACATGTGACCACGTGTCACAAGCACATGACCAGCGGCCAATCAGCTTAGAAGGTGTCAGAGACATGTGACCTCATGTCAGCGATGATGTCACCCGCACATGTGCAATGGCTCCAAGATAGGACTTAGTCTCCAGCGCTTGCACATGTGCAGTAGCAAGAAATCCGAACATAGTCTCCAGTGCCACAGCAACCATAACAGTACCTTCCCCTCAAGGGCCCCCCTCCCGGCGACGCAGGTAATCGGCAACTAAGTCGGGAGCATGGACAGCCTCCTCAGGCTCCTAAGAGCAATGTTCCGGGCTGTAGCCCTCCCAATCTATCAAGAAGAACCTGCGGCCTCGAACCATCTTAGAACCAACTATGGCTCGTACCTCATAGCTAGAGCGAGAGGAATCAGAGGCAGGAGAGTGCACTGCACGAGCGTGAGGTAAAATAGCCGGCTTTAACAGTGAAACATGGAATTTGTCATGGATCCTAAGATGGACGGGTATCTTCAATTGGTAGACTACAGGATTTACCTGTCGAAGAACCTCATAAGGACCCAGGGAGCGAGGAGCAAATTTGACAGAGTTCACTCTAAATTTCACGTTTTTTGCAGAGAGCCACACAAAGTCCCCAGGAGAAAAGACAGGGGCCGGGCGGCGAAACCGATCGGACACCGTCTTCATGCGATCCTTAGCTGCTTGGATCGACTCTTGAGTCCGATCCCAGACCTCTCTGGCATTAGTCGCCCACAAGAGGAGGAGGTGCAGCAGCGGGAAACGGTCCCCGTACCCTAGGGTGTTGCCCATTGTTGAGTACGAACGGCGTCTGCCCAGTGGCCTCAGCCAGAGAATTGTTAAGGGCAAACTCTGCCCAGGGTAGGAGGGAGGACCAGTTATCGTGGTTCTCAGCAACAAAGTGTCGAAGGTATATAATCATGGATTGATTGGTACGCTCAACCAAACCATTGGTCTCCGGATGGTATGCCGAAGAGAGATTCAACTCAATTTGCAGAAGGCTACAAAGATCTCGCCAGAAACGGGAAGCAAATTGTGGACCTCTATCACAAATGATACGATCTGGCATCCCGTGAAGCCTAAAGACATGCTTGAGGAATAGTTTGGCTAGTACCCTGGAAGATGGGATTCTTGCTAATGGTACGAGATGAACCATCCGAGAGAAATGGTCCGTAATGACCCACACAAATCGATGTCCCTCTGAACACGGAAGATCACCCACAAAGTCCATGCCTACCACCTCCCATGGTCTATCTGGCACTGGCAAAGGATGCAAGAGCCCAGCCGGTCTCTGCCGTAACGGACGGTTGCGAGCACATGAGTAGCAGGAACCGACATATCTTTTGACGTGGCTGGCTAAGTGTGGCCACCAATACCACCTCTCGAGTAACTCTCGTGTCCGTCTAATACCAAAATGCCCACCCACCTTTGAGGTGTGGGCCCACGACAATATATCATTTTGTCGATTAGGCGTAACAAAGGTCTTGCCCGGTGGGATTTGGTCTAACATTACAGGAGAGAGTGTGTGAAAAACCCTAGATGGAAGAATGAGACGAGGGTCCTCATTCTCTTCATGAGATGATTCCATAGAGCGATAGAGAGTGCGTCGGCCTTATTATTCTTATTCCCGGTAAGATAATTAATGGAGAAGTTAAACCGAGAGAAAAACAAGGATCAGCGAGCTTGCCGAGGATTCAAACGTTGTGCAGTTTGCAAATATGTCAGGTTCTTATGGTCTGTAAAGACCTGAAAGTGTTGCCTGGCTCCCTTGAGCAAGTGACGCCACTCCTCCAATGCTAATTTTAGGGCAAGTAGTTCCCTGTCACCAATAGTGTAGTTCCTCTCAGCAGGAGAGAACGTCTTTGCAAAGAAAAAACAAGGTCTTTTTCTACCTGATCTGTTCTTTTGATATAGAACTGCTCCAGCTCCTAAAAAGGACGCGCCCACCTCCATGAGAAAGGGCTTATTCTCGTCAGGTCTTTGGAGGACAGGAGCAGATGAAAAGTGTTCTTTAACTGCCTTGAAAGCCTAGGATGTCTCAGTAGACCAGACCTTAGGATTGGCGCCCTTTTTAGTCAAAGCCACTAACGGAGCTACCAAGGTAGAAAAGTGTGGTATAAATTGCCGGTAATAATTTATGAATCCCAGGAAGCGTTGTACTGCTTTCAAGGATTGAGGTTCAGCCCATTCCCTAACTGCAGAAAGCTTCGCAGGATCCATTGCCAATCCCTCATGAGAAATGATATAGCCTAAGAAGGGTAGAGAGGCTTGCTCAAATATACATTTCTCGAGTTTGGCAAACAGAGAGTGTTCCCTTAGACGTGACAGAATCCTGATCACATCCAACCGATGTGTCTCCAGGTCGGGAGAAAAAATTAGTATATCATCCAGGTATACCACCACCGATGATAACAGTAAATCCCTAAACACATCATTTACGAAGTCCTGGAACACTGCAGGTGCATTACACAGACCGAAAGGCATGACGAGGTATTCATAGTGACCGTCTCTGGTGTTAAAAGCAGTCTTCCATTCGTCACCCTCTCGAATTCGCACTAAGTTATAAGCCCCTCGCAGATCCAACTTCATAAATACCTTAGCTCCCCGTAGTCTGTCAAACAGTTCAGAAATTAGGAGCAAGGGGTATCTATTCTTTACAGTAATGGCGTTAAGACCCCTGTAGTCTATGCAGGGACGCAGATCACCCTCTTTTTTCCGCACAAAGAAAAAACCAGCCCCTGCAGGTGAGACAGACTTGCGGATGAAGCCCCTCTCCAGACTATCCTTTATACAGGCCGACATAGCCTCGGATTCTGGGATAGACAAGGGATAGACCCTGCCCTTTGGTGGAACAGAACCCGGCAAGAGGTCTATAGCACAGTCATAAGGCCTATGAGGTGGAAGAGTCTCAGCACCCTGCTTGGAAAACACATCAGCGAAATCCAAATAGGGTGTAGGTAAGGGAGAGAGATCAGTTGATGCAACCGCAACGACCTTAGGTGGTAAGGGAAGACATCGGGACTGACATTTCGAACCCCAACTAATAATGCTGTCGGACTCCCAGTCAATTAGAGGAGCATGAGCACGAAGCCATGGGAGACCCAGAAGTACGTCGTCTATACCCTCAGGCAAAACAAGAAAAGAAATCTCCTCTATGGGACCATGAGACAGGGAAAGGCGCAAGGGAACTGTCCTCAATGTAATGGAGTCAGACAACATAGTCCCATTAACAACCCGGACAGGAATAGGCACCTCTAACATGATAGAGGGAATATTGTGTCTCTCTACAAATCCTGAGGACACAAAAGTCCCGTCAGCTCCGGAATCCACAAAAGCCATAATAGGCCATGTATTCTCAGAGAATGAGAGCTGACCTGGGACACTACACTTAGAGGGTGCAGAAGGAGTCTCTAGTAACCCCCCTCTAATGGTTACTAGGCCTGGGAGTTTCCCTGACGGCTAGGACACTTGTTGGCATAGTGCCCAGCCTGACGACATATGTAACAGATAGGAGAGCCCGCCTTACGAGGTCGGGAAGTAGTATAACCCAACTCTATAGGAGTAGGAGATGTCTCAGATGCTGAGGAAGATGGAGAAGTAACCACAGCATCTGAACCAACTCGACGCTTGGGACGTGACAAGGTAACCTCGAGTCTACGTTCCTTATGGCGTACATCGATCCTAGTTGCTACCATAATTAAGTCCTCCAGAGAAGGAGGAACTTCCCGAATAGCAAGAGCATCTTTGACATAGCCTGCAAGACCCCTCCAGAAGATAGGTATTAACACCTTCTCAGGCCAGTCTAACTCTGCTACCAAGGTACGAAAAGCAATGGCATAAGAGCTGGTAGATAACGAACCTTGAGACAGATCTAGCAGTCTCAAAGCCGCATCATGGGTAACCTGCGGTCCCATGAACACCGCTTTAAGAGCATCAAGGAATTCTTGATGTCTCTGAGTAACCAAATCAGAGCACTCCCATAAGGGAGTAGCCCACTCTAAGGCTTTATCCTGAAGCAGGGATATAATAAAGCCTACTTTGGACCTCTACGTAGAGAAGTGACAGGAATTAACCTCAAGGTGAATCTGACACTGGCTTATGAACCCACGACAAGACCTGGCATTGCCAGAGTATCTGTTGGGTAGAGCAAGTCGTGGGTCATGTAGCGAAGACACCAAAGTTTAAGGTTTATCCTCTACAGTCTTGAGCCTTGCTTCAAGAACCTGTATATGCTGATGTAATTGTTGATACTCTGCCATCTCTGCCAGACCCTTGGCTCAGTCCTAATGTTACGGGGGCTGTCGGATAATAAGGGAATGGAAGGCTATCCGACAGTCAGGGTCCACCGTGCAGAGCTCTGCTGCAGAGTATGGCAGAGGATAGGGGAAACCTGTACCACCAAAGCGGTACTGATACTGTTGCGTCACAGTGTCACCAAGACCAATAGCGGCGTATACTGTTTAAGTCACAGCGACTACCTTATTAGAATAACATAGGAGTGGAAATGCAAAAGAGTGAGGAATACAACATAAAAGTGCATAGAAGTGTCACAGTCTGTGAGCGTAAAAGCACCTGTCTCAGTTAATAGTCACAGAGACTAGGTGTAGTGTGTACAATATGGCACCTACCTATGTCCGCTCCACTTGTGGTGCAAGGATACGGACAGCAGCAAGGCTGCTAGCGTGAAACTCCTGCCTATGACCGCTCCCCTAGTGTGCGAGGATACGGACTGCTGCAGGAGGCAGCGTAGTGGAGTGTTACCCTAGAAGGCAACGACCACCTAACCTACCTATGTCCGCTCCACTAAGGTGCGAGGACACGGACAACAGTACGGCTGAAAGGTACAGGAGCGCTACCCTACCGATAGCGCTCACCTCAGAGTAGAACCACAAGGCCCAGTCAGACCATGTGCAGCAAGCACCTGCCTATGTCCGCTCCACTAAGGTGCGAGGATACGGCCTACAACATAAGCTGCAAGGTACAAGAGCGTTACCCTACCGATAACGCTCACCTAGATAGAATAGGTGCCGCAAGGGACATGCACAGAGCGTCTACTCCTATGCAGGAACCAAGAGGACTGAGCGCCGGGCGGCGTGCGTCAGGGTCTTATATAGACTCTGTGCCTCATCCAAGATGGAGGACACCAGAGCCAATCCGCTGCCAGAATGACAGCAATGACGTCACGCTGGCCTATCACCGAGCAAAGCGTCACAAGCACATGACCTGCGAGCAATCGGCATAGAAGGTGTCAGAGACATGTGACCACGTGTCACAAGCACATGACCAGCGGCCAATCAGCTTAGAAGGTGTCAGAGACATGTGACCTCGTGTCAGCGATGATGTCACCCGCACATGTGCAATGGCTCCAAGATAGGACTTAGTCTCCAGCGCTTGCACATGTGCAGTAGCAAGAAATCCGAACATAGTCTCCAGTGCCACAGCAACCGTAACACCTTCTAACTTTCTAACGAAAAAAAAAATTGTTTTGAAAATTATGCTGATGTAAAGTAGACATATGGGAAATTTTATTTAGTAACTATTTTGTGTGACATATCTCTCAGATTTATAGGCATACATTTTCAAAGTTTAAAAATTGCGAAATTTTCAAAATTTTTGCAAAATTTCCTAAATTTTCACAAATAAACGCAAAAAATATCAGCCTAAATTTACAACTGACATGAAGTACAATATGTCACAAAAAAACATTCTCAGAATCGCCAGGATCCGTTGAAGCGTTCCAGAATTATAACCTGTCAAAGTGACACTGGTCAGAATTGCAAAAAATGGCCCGGTCATTAGGGTGTTTTAGTGGCTGGGGGTGAAGGGGTTAAGTCAGGGGTTGTCAGAAACAAGATGTGCTAGGAAGGCGAGTCAGCAGTCACCCCTATACCAGCCTGAAGGATACCTGGTTCTCTCTGGTCTATCTCAGTATCGTCCGGGCTATCTCACAAAACCAGCTGAACGTGAGTAAAAAAGTTGAAAGACATTCTGGACTGAGACTGAGTTCATCTGCGACCTGTTGTTCCACACACATACACTCAAGCCCCTGGGGCCAGCCTCACTCTCGGGAGGCCATACTACCAGATTGCAAACACCATCAGCCCATGACGCTCGTTAAACTGCAGTGGAGGTCACCCATCACCTGACCGCAAAACCGAGAGTGGCGTCACGACCCCTATGAAAGTGAACCTGACTTACCTGTTGCCAGAAAGGTCCCTACAGAGAAGTCCCCGCAGTGTCCCGGAGTCAACCGCTGCAGCGCTGTGGTGGGCGACTCACACACACAGTTTGATGCACAACAGATTACCTCTATTCACTGTAATGGGCCCATAGCTCCTCTATACATAGTAAAATGTGCCTACAGCTCCCCTATACACAGTATGCTAGGTCCATAGCTCCTCTATAGACAGTATAATGGGCCTACAGCTCTGCAATACATGGTATAATGGCCCACATGTCTTCTATACACAGTATAATGGGCCCACAGCTCCCCTATACACAGTATAATGGATCCACAGCTCCCCTATGCACAGTATAATGTACCCACAGCTCCCATATACATAGGACAATGGGACCACAGCTCCCTATACACTGTATGGTGGGCCCACAGCTTCCCTATACACAGTATAGTGGGCCCAAAGCTCACCTATACACAGTATATTGTCCTCACTGCTCACTTAAAACACAGTATAATAACCCCCACAGTAGTCCTCCCACTGTATAATGGTCCCCATAATAACCCCCAAACTGTATAATGGCCCTCAAATTAACTCCCACACTATCAGTAGCCCTTAAACTGATAATGTCCCCACACTGTATGGTGGCCCCCACATTGTATCACAGCCCCCACAATAGTCCCTAAACTGTATAAAGGCCCCCACATTAGCTCTCACACTGTAACATCGCCCTTACACTGTATGATAGACTATTCAGTAGTCAACAAACTTTGATGGTCTCCCACAATAGCCCCCACACTTTATAAAGGCCCCACAGTAGTTCCCACACATTATGAGGACCCGCACACTGTTTGAAGGTCCCCCACAGTAGACCCACACTGTATAATGGCTTCCACATTAGCTGTCATGCTGTATGATGGCGGCACATAAACTGATACTCATTATATTATTCTCCTTAAAATAGTACCTAAACATTATAATGACCCTCACATTAGTTGCTACTCTATATAATGGCCCACAAAGTAGTACCAGAACTGCATATTGGTCCCCATATTAGCTGCAAGACTATATAATGGCCCTCACATTAGCTGCAACACTATATAATGTCCCACAAGTAGTTTCAAAACAGTATGATAGCCCCACACTTTGAAGCCCCCCCCCCACAGTAGCAACTACATTCTATGACCCCATTACCCACTATTTATGATGTCCCCATGTTATATCTAGGCATGAGCAGACCTGTGGAAGTTCAGGTTTGCTGTGTTTATCCGGCTTTAGTTAAAAGTTCTTTCATGACCCAGACTTGACCTGAGCTTGACCCCGGACCCCAAACCTTATAAGTCAAATGGTCATGGTATGGGCTAGGGGGCTGCAAAAGGAAACAAAATGGGGGTGTAACACCGCTGAGACACTCAGGGCACTACTAGTAACTGCATGCTCCTGGGGATGCAGGACCTACCCCCTATTACCTGGAGTACCAGTGCCGATACCACCAAAGCTCAACCAAAATCCTAGTTCTCCAGTCCACACCGGGCATAGAGGGTTAACTATGTAGGGGGATGGTCACCATGGAAAGGAACGAGTCCCTGGGATTAGCCAGCCTAGTGGGAGGGGTCAGCAGTCAGTAGAGAGTAGAGAGAAGTGTGGCACATAGGAGAGGTATGCGGACGTGCCTGAGCTGGGTCCATGCAGCGGTGACCCAGGGGCACAGGAGAGAGGTCACCAGGGCGGGTAACGGAGATAGCGCTGGGACCAAAGCACGCACGGGGCACAGGGCCCTAGATCAGGCGCCAGTTCTACATGGCTTGACAAATACCTGCCACTGAGGACACCTTCACGGACTTCACTGAACCAAATAATCTGGGGGGCATCAGCAGTAAACTAGGATTGGGGTTCGGACACTTAACTCCCCACAGGGTCCACACTGCCCGCCATACGGAGAAGGAGACTGTACCCCAAAAGGGACAGTCGGGCCCAAAACGCTCCACGCTATGGGGACCCAACCAACAGAGAGTGCCGGGGACAGAGCAACCTGGGTCACTCACTACATTTGCACTAATATTTCAAGGGACCTGAACCAGCAACTCCTGGGTCCAAGTGAGTAGAGACTGTTAAAGACAACCTGGTGTGGTCTCCGTTATTATCCCTCATCATCTCCCAGGCACGGCCCTACCTGCGGACGGCCTAAAACCATTGCTGCAATCACCACCAGCTCTGGGAGTACCCACATTTAGCAGCAGAGGTTCTCTATCCTTAACCGCAACCCGCAGGTGGCGTCACATGACATTAACTCTATTCATCTCTGTAAATATCCCCTTTTTACAACAGAAACCCCAGGGCACGGGACTGGGAAATGGCCACCAGAGTGACATTCCCATTTGTTACCGCCCGGGACCGAGTATTACCTTCCCTGGGCATGACAGGGGCAATTGCACTGCAGAAAAATGTAGGTAGGGAAAAAATAAAAAAAAAATGTAAGGTGTGCCTGGCTCTTCCCGATTGCCTTGGTGCGGTGGTTATAGGGGTAATACTTTGGGGTTGATGTCAGCTGAGAATTGAGAGCTGGCATCAAACCCAGGGGTTAGTAATGGAGATGCATCTATCAGACACCCCCATTACTAACTCAGCAAGTGTAGAGTTAAAGTACACACACACAAGAAAAAAAAATAGTTTGAATAAAGACTTCCCTACACCCCCTCATTCACCAAGGAAAAACATGGATGATGATAAAGGCCTAGGCCGGTGCGCGTTGGTTTCCTTTCCTCATGGATTGATGTTGTACACGAACCAACTTTTGATGCTTTTAATGGATAAATAAAGGTGAAGTTTTAGCTTACACATATTATGGGTCCGGTCTTTCCAGTGCTGGAAATTGTTTTTTCTATATTATCCTCTTTCTCTACCTCTATACCTCCAAATACCTTTTGAAAATCTCTCACGCTGAATGTAAATCTTTCGATCTTGTCCAATGGGTGTCCTTGGTGCGGCTCATGTCCCTCCTCTCTGTGCTGATCGCTGTCTTCTTGTTATGATTACCGTGGATGATGCCTCCTGTATCATCCACATAGCCAGGTATAATCTTGCACCTGTGCGGACTCATCACCAGCTTATGTAGGCATAGTTTGCTCTAATACAAGAGTGCATGTTTGAAACTGCAAAATCTCATGCAGAAACCTCATCGTTTTGTGCATTTGTTCTAGTTAAGGGTAGCAGTATCTCGGGGTGGTCCCCTCTGAGCGCATGGCCTGGGGCGACTGCACCCTCTGCTTCCTGGCAGTTACACTACTGTTATTAGGGAAAACTATTCCATGATGTCTTTATAGTATCATGTTAGATCTTATAACAGATCCTCTTTAATGAGAATATATAGTCAGAAATTTCTGAAAAACATTTTGGCAATGTTTTCTTATACCACTATTAATTCTGGTTACTCTGGTTATATTAAATTCATACTACCTTTATTTTTTACAAAAGACTTTTTAGCAGTCTCATTATCATTCATCATACACAGGATTACACTGACAGGTAACATGTCAAAACTCAGTTGAACGCACAGGATCCACCATTCAAAGTAGGTGATGTCCCCACTCTCCCTGGTCTCTCACCCTTCATATTGAGTAGAATCTTATTGGCTTCATCTATACAAAGGTTTGGATAGGGTCCCAGTCTGTCCACTGCTTCTAATGTACAAGTAGATTTCCTGAAAGAACTGAATTATGAGTCTAGAATAGAGTTTCATAGCACATCACAGCATGCTAGTGGCCCTCTGTTAAGTTGTGAAGGTGAAAGCGTGTGAGATGCTGGATCGTGATGTGCAATGAAACTCCGCCCACAAGCCAGTCACCAAGGGAGAATGGGTCCCGCCTCGGTGATGTCGGGTCAACTTCCAATTCTGGAAGTTGACATGACATCACCGGACATCAGAGGTCACAGTAGCTTGGGTCACGTGATGGGGATGAGTGGACAGCGATAGCGCAACTCACAGGCTGAAGTGGAAAAACAAGGTACTTAGAAAAAGCCTTCTTTCCCAGCTTTATATCGATGTGGCCACTGTACTTTGTTGTGGACCACCACTGTAAGGGTGCTGAGTACACCTGAAACACGTCAAATGCTATCCATGATGGATAGCATCCATGCATTCACTGTTTGCGATGCACTGTATGTCAAGTGCAATAAATAAAGATGCTTTTGTATGTCAGAGCCGGACTTCTGCCCTTTTCTTTTGGCTTACACTGGCTATGATGAAGCTGTTCCCGGGCTCCACATAGAATGAGGATTAGCAGTATGGTGAGCTGGAGTTTATACAAGCCTACAATATGCAGAATAAATGACACCACAGCTCACTACATAATACAACTTTCCTTTCCACCAATCCAATATACAGTAGATGCAGGGCATCTTATCAGGAATATTTCCCTTATCACAGAGATCAGACCGGGAATTGGATTTCATGACCTGCTTAATCTTGCATGAACAATATTTGTTAATGGTACAGTTGCGTGCACTAATAAAATCCTTTCATTGTGTCGCTTAGTATAAGTGGCAACAAGGGGCACAATTTATCTCCCTGCCTCCGGCACTGCGATGCCTTGGACCAATCCTGGATAGAAACAGCTGTTTGTGGGTGATTGTGGAAGGCAGGCTGGATGCTCCTGACACCACGTGCTGTACTTGTCAGCACCATTTTGCACCCATAAAGCAGCATCTTCCCTCAATGCAAGTTAATGATTTCCCTGCAACCACGACAATTGCCACTCTGCAAATTTTCCCTGGCATAAAGAGGGCTTACACCCTGGAGACATTTTTTCTTACGTAATTTTGATGCACAGATAACAGAATAGTTCATAAAAAGAAGTCACCAGAGGATTATTACAATAAAAATAAATAGAGTGTGTGCCAAAAAGCCAAACAAGCCGTTCCCTGCTCCTACCTGCTCCATTTATTTTAACTAGTGCGGTATTTATAGAACACAAAACAGCAGGGAGCGGGGGATGGAAATGCGTTCTCACTCGTTAGGGAATGACTAAATGACTCATAAACGCACAAATTAAATACACATCTGCCTGGAAGACGCTCAGACCGCCATCGGATATTCTGCTATCCAGGCTGACATTACGGCGGTACGGGCACTCATTCATTTTCCAGCATCTCTGCTGTTCCTTCCTTCTTGAGGCTGATCTTTTGTCTTGCAGCCTTTGTTTCATTCAGCTTTCCTGTGCCTGTTTGTGTCTGTCTATCCTGGCGTGTGTGCGCCTTCTCTTCTCCCTTTGTCTCTGCTTGTCTTTCTTTTCTGTGGCACTCATTGTTGTCTGTCTTTCATACTCTGGATTTGCCTTCTGCCCTTCCTTTATTCTCTTTTTCCCCTCTTGTGAATCGTGTGAATCCACATCTTTGTATACAATATCTACTGAAGCCCAGTATTATGAGTACACGTGTTCATTATTAGAATAGTAAATTATTGCTAAGTTCACAAGAACAAATCCAATCATGCATTTTACATTGAGGATGCAAGTGTCGTCCAAGGCAGTAACATCTACGGGAATTACGAATTGGCATCTTCTGCTGACACAAGAGGTGTTCCTTACAGATTGCAACTTAGGTGTGAAAAGAAACTTAAATGAGAGTTTGTTTCCACAAGCTCATTATTTCAGTGAAACCCAAGAAGGTGTTAAAGAACAATTAGGGACATTCCCAATTTGGCATAGATTTAACATCATCATTCTGTTCCTGTTGAATCTTATAATATCATCTTATATAATATTCAGTCTTGCATTTCTCCTTGCACCAGAATCAGTACCAAGTATTGATGACCATCTGGGACTGAAATGTTCCATATACCAACTGGCCCTAAGGAGCACCATCCTCAAGTATCTACAATCAGAATGTCCTTAAACGAGTATTTACATCTCCAAGATCCTATCCCAATATATACACTGTGTGCAGAATTATTAGGCAAATGAGTATTTTGATCACATGATACTTTTTATACATGTTGTCCTACTCCAAGCTGTATAGGCTTGAGAGCCAACTACCAATTAAGTAAATCAGGTGATGTGCATCTCTGTAATGAGGAGGAGTGTGGTGTAATGACATCAACACCCTATATAAGGGGTGCTTAATTGTTAGGCAACTTCCTTTCCTTTGCAAAATGGGTCAGAAGAGATTTAACGGGCTCTGAAAAATCCAAAATTGTGAGATGTCTTGCAGAGGGATGCAGCAGTCTTGAAATTGCCAAACTTTTGAAGCGTGATCACCGAACAATCAATCGTTTCATGGCAAATAGCCAACAGGGTCGCAAGAAGCGTGTTGGGCAAAAAATGCGCAAAATAATTGCCCATGAATTGAGGAAAATCAAGCGTGAAGCTGCCAAGATGCCATTTGCCACCAGTTTGGCCATATTTCAGAGCTGTAACGTTACTGGAGTATCAAAAAGCACAAGGTGTGCCATACTCAGGGACATGGCCAAGGTAAGGAAGGCTGAAATACGACCACCTTTGAACAAGAAACATAAGATAAAACGTCAAGACTGGGCCAAGAAATATCTTAAGACTGATTTTTCAAAGGTTTTATGGACTGATGAAATGAGAGTGACTCTTGATGGGCCAGATGGATAGACCAGAGGCTGGATCAGTAAAGGGCAGAGAGCTCCACTCAGACTCAGACGCCAGCAAGGTGGAGGTGGGGTACTGGTATGGGCTGGTATCATCAAAGATGAACATTTGGGACCTTTTTGGGTTGAGGATGGAGTGAAGCTCATCTCCCAGACCTACTGCCAGTTTCTGGAAGACAACTTCTTCAAGCAGTGGTACAGGAAGAAGTCGGTATCGTTCAAGAAAAACATGATTTTCATGCAGGATAATGCTCCATCACATGCATCCAACTACTCCACAGTGTGGCTGGCCAGTAAAGGTCTAAAAGATGAGAAAATAATGACATGGCCCCCTTGTTCACCTGATCTGCACCCCACGGAGAACCTGTGGTCCCTCATAAAATGTAAGATCTACAGGGAGGGAAAACAGTACAACTCTCGAAACAGTGTTTGGGAGGCTGTGGTGGCTGCTGCACGCAATGTTGATCCTAAACAGATCAAGCAACTGACAGAATCTATGGATGGTAGGCTGTTGAGTGTCATCATAAAGAAAGGTGGCTATATTAGTCAATAATTTTTTGGGGTTTTGTTTTTGCCTGTTAGAAATGTTTATTTCTAAATTTTGTGCAGTTATATTGGTTTACCTGGTGAAAATAAACATGTGAGATGGGAATATATTTGGTTTTTATTAAGTTGCCTAATAATTCTGCACAGTAATAGTTACCTGCACAAACAGATATCCTCCTAAGATAGCCAAATCTAAAAAAACACTCCAACTTCCAAAAATATTAAGCTTTGATATTTATGAGTCTTTTGGGTTGATTGAAAACATACACTGCAGAATTATTAGGCAAGTTGTATTTTAGAGGATTTTTTTTTATTATTGATCAACAACTATGTTCTCAATAAACCCAAAAGACTCATAAATATCAAAGCTTAATATTTTTCGGTGCAATTGTTCGGTGATCACGCTTCAAAAGTTTGGCAATTTCAAGACTCCTGCATCCTTCTGCAAGACATCTCACAATTTTGGACTTATCAGAGCCCGTCAAATCTCTCTTCTGACCCATTTTGCCAAAGGAAAGGAAGTTGCCTAATAATTAAGCACACCTTATATAGGGTGTTGATGTCATTACACCACACCCCTCCTCATTACAGAGATGCACATCACCTGATTTACTTAATTGGTAGTTGGCTCTCAAGCCTATACAGCTTAGAGTAGGATAACATGTATACAAATTATCATATGATCAAAATATCATTTGCCTAATAATTCTGCACACAGTGTAGTTGTTGATCAATAATAAAAAAAAATCCTCTAAAATACAACTTGCCTAATAATTCTGCACACAGTGTAGTAGTAATAATATTACCAAATTCCTTTAATTAGAAATGTAGTATAGTTCTCCTGATATAGCCATACCTATTACCTCATGTGCTGGGCATTGCAGCTTATGTATCTATGGTTACACCCACAAGCAAATAACTGACTGTCACTATATGAGTGGATGTAACCTGTATGTGTATGTTCATTAAAGGGAGGCGCATCGTGGCATTTACAATCACAATATTTTGCATAGCCACCTCACGTGACTCAGGGAATGTCTTAGACTATGTTTTGAGGTGAAATTTTAACCCCATGCATTACACTTATTCACCAAAAAAAAAAGTACTGTTTGGATGTGTGAGGTACTATATTGGCTGTTTTGACAGTTAGCCTGGATAATTACCAGGTAGTCTATAGAAGCCAATCACAGCTCTGCTTCTGTTTTGCTACAGGTTATTAATAGGAACTCTGATTGGTTGCTTTTGTCAACGAAGGACATTTTTAGTATTAGGGCTAAGGCACACAGCGAGTAAAACGGAGTACATGGAATGCGATAAAAAAAATCGCATTCCATCCGGACCCATTTTACTCTATGGGCACGCTCCCATCCCTAATCAAACAGAGAAAACAGTCGCAGTGGAATCAAATCCATTTTCACTCACACCCATACAAGTCTGAGTGCCAGAGAAACATTGCACTGTACTTGGATGATACCAGAGTGCAGTGCGATAATTGCATCACCTGAAAATGGGGGAGATGGGGAGATTTGTCCCTCCTTCTCCTCCGCAGCTGTTAGGCTACTTTCACACATCAGTTTTCTGTATTCAGGCACAGTCCTTTTTTTTCCTGATCCAACGGATCCTGAAAAAAAAGTGAAAACCGTATCCACCGGATCCGTTTTTTAACGGATCCGTTATGCCGGATCCGTTAAAAAACGGATCCGGTGGATACGGTTTGCATCCGTTTTTGCATCCTTTTCGTCCGTTTTTTGGCTGGATCCGTTTTGTTAATTACATTGGAGCATGCTCAGTTTAGAAAAACGGATCCGGCGGCCGCATCCGTTTTTTACCGCATTACGCCGGATCCGGCGTCCATAGGCTTCTATTGTAAAACACGCCGTATCGCGCCGGATCCGGCGCGATGCGTTTTTTTTGCCGGACAAAAAAACGTTGCAAGCTACGTTGCCTCCGGCCGCCGCTTTAACTAATTTTGCCGCATCCGGAAAAAAACGGATGCAACGCAAAGCCATCCGGTACAATCCGGTACCAATGCAAGTCTATGGGGAAAAAACGGATGCGGTACCGGATCCGTTTTACCCGTTTTTTTCCGGATTGAACCTGATGGCAAAAAACTGATGTGTGAAAGTAGCCTAAGCCGATCGCAGGATCGCATCACAGTGGCATGACACTCGGAGCACGCTCGCAGCAGAGCTGGAACCAGGCGTCATTAGCAAAACATATCTGATGCTCTCGCATCGGATGCAAAATGCTTGTGTGGCCTTAGCCTTAAGGTGGCTTTACACGCAACGACATCGCTAATGCGAACTCGTTGGGGTCACGGAATTGGTGACTCACATCCGGCCGCATTACGATGCCATTGCGTGTGACACCGATGAGCGATTTTGCATCGTTGCAAAAACGTGCAAAATCGCTCATCGGTGACATGGGGGTCCATTCTCAAAAATCGTTACTGCAGCAGTAACGAAGTTGTTCCTCATTCCTGCGGCAGCACACATCGCTCCGTGTGACGCCGTAGGAACGAGGAAGCTCTCCTTACCTGCCTCCCGGCCACTATGCGGAGGGAAGGATGTGGGCGGGATGTTATGTCCCGCTCAGCTCCGCCCCTCCGCTGCTATTGGGTCGCCGCTCAGTGACATCGCTGTGACGCTGCACGGACCGCCCCCTTAGAAAGGAGGCGGTTCGCCGGTCACAGCGACGTCGCCAGGCAGGTATGTGTGACGGGTCTGGGCGATGTTGTGTGGCACGGGCAGCGATTTGCCCGTGTCGCGCAACAGATGGGGGTGGGTACCCACACTAGCGATATCGGTACCGATATTGCAGTGTGTAAAGCCCGCTTTAGACAAATTATGTGTCAGTTAATATGATTGCAGTGGTGAGAGAGAGAGTGGGAGAGAAACAGAGAGAGGAAGAGTGGGAGAGAGACAGAGAGAGAAGTGGGAGAATGGGAGAGAGAGTGTGAGGGAGAGAAGGAGAATGGGAGAGTGACAGAGAGACAGAGAGGGAGAGTGGGAGAGAGGGTGCGTGGGAGAGAGGTTGCGTGGAAGAGAGGGTGCGTGGGAAAGATGGAGAGTAGAAGAGAGGGAGACTTAGTTACTATCCTGGGCAATGCCGGTTACTACAGCCAGTGTCCTTATAATAATGAAAACGGTATTATGCTACACAATGATAGCAGCAACTTCGCTAAAAAATTCTTCTGAAATACAAAGAATTATTACAAAAACATCAAGACTTATTATAGCAGGGAGTTTGCATGGGAGTGACCCTAATAACAAGTGAGCTGGTATAAGGATGCATCAGGGTGAACATATAAGAGATATCAGTGAACACAGCCTTTCTTTATGACATGCTATAAAGAAAAAGACATGGATCGCATATCTTAAAAAAGAAAAATACAATGATCTAAAGCCGCTAGGCAAAAAATTAAATAGAACATGAGGTTCTTTTGTTACCATTCTGATCAGATTGTATTAAGCCCACTGCCACATCACGGCAAACCTCTTCAGTGGGTCCCTATCCTAAACCTTATAGTGCGGCACCATGCACCAACCACTGCTGCAGTGATAAAGCGCCAGCAGGGCAGGTGACCTGGTGCCTCACAGCACCCATGCTACAAGGCAAAGCCCCCAAGGCTCCAGGTCGCAGTGCCCCACCGACACGACACCACCACAACAGTGGCCACTACACAGCACCAGCACACAGTGAGAGGAGCTGCGCACTCACCTCCCACTGGCTCCCATATGTGGACTGGGAGCAAAAAAAGGCTGACCCCTCTTGCAGTCTCCTGCTGATTAAAATCACCTGTGCCAAATGGGGGGAGTGCAGATCCAAGCAAAAAAAGAGGGGGATAGAATGTTGTATAACATGCTATGAAGAAAAAGACATGGATCGCACATCACACAAAAAAAATACAATGATCTAGAGCCGCTGGCACTTTGTCGCTGCAGCAGTGGTTGGTGCACATTGCCGCACTAAAAGGTGTAGGATAGGGACCCACTCAAGAGGTTTGCCGTGAAGTGGCAGTGGGCTTAATACAATCTGATGAGAATGGTAACAAAAGAACCTCATGTTCTATTTAATTTTTTGCCTAGCGGCTTTAGATCATTGTATTTTTTTGGGATGTGCGATACATGTCTTTTTCTTTTTGGCATGTTATACAGCTTTTCTTTATGGTCTACACTCTACAGTAAATATTTTTGCTGTGTTCAGTCGTTGACTGTTTGCTGATACGTCAGTGCGTCTGTATCACACAAAAAAGTTATTACAGTAATTCATGATTATATGAAGTGAGAAATGAAATTACCATTTAAAAAGCACCAGTGGAAGATAACCAGTATTTTATTTTTTGCTGCATGGATTCACAGTACAGACTGTATATGTGAAATATATCTCTTATATCTGATAACGATGCTGTATATACAATCCAAGTCAGAATAGTTGTATAATCCTTTATGGAAGTGTCACTATCTCTGTCCACTTGGTCGGGTTGACCGTTCCTCAGTGTTCCTCCTCCAGCTGAGATCTCACACTGCTCACTACTAGCTGCAGCGGTCAGTCAGACTGAGTGGGCAGAGACTGAATAACTTGGACTCATGAACTGTTTCATTCTATCTACAGCTGTACTCATAAATTACAGAATTATAAAGGCATTATGACATCAATTTTCAAAGTAAATAAACCAGTCTGGTTGGGTCTAAAGGCTGTTTACATCAACTAACTATGAAGGATTAAATGAATGCTGTGCTTTGTATGACGCTGCCTACATCACTGATTGACCTCTTTCTGTGTACACTGTACATAGGTAGAAAACTGCCAATCAGTGGTGAGTTAGGGTTATACAGAACTCATGAATACAAGGTCAACAAGGCAGCAAGTTTATTTGTCCTCTAGAAGTAATATACTGCTCATAAAAGTGTGATTTTATCAAAACAAAATAAAAGAAGCCGAGAGAGTCACACACATCACTGGAATCAGGGTCTCTGTCTCTACATTATGCTGCTCTCACAGTAGCTGGAAAAAACCTGGTCACAGATTCTTTTTAAGATGCATCTGCCTCTTAATTATTAAGGTGCATCTTAAACAATAAAGCTTTTTTTAAGATAAACTGATTTTTAACTCGTTAATGACAACCAATACACCTTTTGACCCGCAACACACATCTGTTTTTTTTGTACTTTAATTACTGTAAATTAATCAGCCCCAAAAAGGCCTACATGTCCGGCGTAATCCAGGATGGTCCAGCGTCGCTTCCAGCTCTGCTGAATGAAGGTGACCGGAGCAGCAGCAGACACCGCTGCTCCTGACAGCTCCACGCGGCAACTGAGGTGAGTAGCGCGATCAGCTGTATCCAGCGGTGGCCGCGGGTAACCTCAGTGACAGCTCAACAGCTCAGCTGATCGCGCGGCTGTCTTCATCCATCCTGGATTACGCCGGACATGTAGGGCTTTTTGGGGCTGATTAAATTGGTGAACCAGGGAATGTGTTTGTGTTTTTTATTTCTAATAAAGGATTTGTTCGGGTGTGTGTGTTTATTTACTGAAACTTACAGATTAATCATGGAAGGTTTCTCGGGGAGACGCCTGACATGATTAATCTAGGATTTAGTGGCAGCTATGGGCTGCCATTAACTCCTTATTACCCCGATTTGCCAACGCACCAGGGCAAATCGGGAAGAGCCGGGTACAGTCCCAGAACTGTCACATCTAATGGATGCGGCCATTCTGGGCGGCTTCTGACTGATATTGTTAGGCTGGGTGGCTCCCCATAACGTGGAGCTCACCATCCTGAGAATACCAGCCTTCAGCCGTATGGCTTTATCTGGCTGGTATTAAAATTGGGGGGGACCGCACGCCGTTTTTTTTTTAATTATTTATTTATATATTTTACTGCACAGTATAGACACGCCCACCGGATGCTGTGATTGGGTGCAGTGACACAGCTGTCACTCAGCGTGGGGGGCATGTCTGACTGCAACCAATCACAGGCGCCTGTGGGTGGGGAAAGCAGGGAATACGAGATTGATTAATGAGCGGCCGGCTTTTTCAAAATAGTTAAAGCCGCCGGAGTTTTAATAACAGCTGAGCAGCGACACACTGGAGATCGGGGATCGGTGAGTATGAGAGAGGGCTGCTCACTTCAGTCACTCAGGGGATTAGCGGTCACCGGTGAATCCTGAACAGGTGACCGCTAATCAGGACGCGACACAGACAGAGCCGCGGCATGACAATGAAGTCGGGTGAAGTTCACCCGAGTTCATTCTCATCGCGCAACTCTGTCTGCTGTCAGCCGACATCTATAAAAGACATTGTGCATCACAAACACGGACATTCCACGTACACATAAACGTTCATGCCACACGCACACACGGTCATTCCACACGCACACACGGACAGCATACGTCATACGTACCGGAGAAACGCCCCTAAAAAACGGAACACGGACCCGAAAAACGAACCGTAAGACACGTAATGTTTTTTTTGCGGAAGTGTGTTTTAGGCCTTTAACAGTGGTCCTTGAGTGGCCTTATTCCTCAGCGCCACTTTTTAACAGCGCTGAGAAATAAGCGTATAGTGCCATGCATGGAAATCCTGCGGATGTCAGGTGTACATGAAAATTGACACCCTCGGGTATTGGCCCTGACCAGTTTTGAAACCAATTGGGGCCGAATAACCCCTTAAATACCGCTGTCAATCGCAACAGAAAAATCATGTCCCATAGTGGGACTAAGTGAAAATATAAAAAAGTTAAATAAAATGTGTAAAAATGTAATAAAAATACAAAACAAAAATTGCACACCGCGAAAAACCTATTTGCCATTAAAAATGCAGCTTTTGTGATCAAACAAAAGTAAACAAAGAAATTTTTACATATTTGGTATTGCCGCATCTAAAATGACCCAATCTATGAAAACGCCATATTTCTTATTATATATAGGGAATACCGTAAAAAATAAATAAGTAAAATGTATGCCAAAAATATTATTATACTGACACACAAATAGTGAATAAAAAGTGATCAAAAAGTGATATGTATGGTAATAAAAAAAATGATAGAAATGAAAACACCAAACCATCCTGCATAAAAAAACAAGTCCTAATATGGCTAATTTGGAAAAAAAATAAGTTACAGCTCTGAGAATATGGTGATGCAAAAACAAATTATTTTTTGTAAAATATAGATTTTAGTGTGTAAAGCAGTAAAACATAAAAAAAGCAATATAAATCTGCTGTAACTGTATTGACCCAAACAATAAATCGGTCTCTTTTACAACACAGTGAACAGCACAAAAAAATATAAAAAAACAATAAGTGAATTGTTGTTTTTTATTCATTTTTCATCTGAATAATCTGAATAAATAGCGATCAAAAAATGTTATGTTCCCCAAAATAGTAACAAAAAAAGTCCAACTTGTCAACCAAAAAAAAAGATCAAAAATAAAAAGTTACAGCTCTCAGATTGTTGTAACAGAAAAACTATTTATTTTATATATATATATATATATATATATATATATATATATATATATATATACACACACACACACAGTACAGACCAAAAGTTTGGACACACCTTCTCATCTCTAGAACAACTATTAAGAGGAGA
This sequence comes from Anomaloglossus baeobatrachus, assembly GCF_048569485.1. NCBI lineage: Eukaryota > Metazoa > Chordata > Amphibia > Anura > Aromobatidae > Anomaloglossus > Anomaloglossus baeobatrachus. Next base: position 133,120,274 of record NC_134359.1, read on the forward strand.
CTTTGTGCAGCAGGCCTTCATGGTAAAATAGCTGCTAGGAAACCACTGCTAAGGACAGGCAACAAGCAGAAGAGACTTGTTTGGGGTAAAGAACACAAGGAATGGACATTAGACCAGTGGAAATCTGTGCTTTGGTCTGATGATATTATTTATTATAATTATTATTATTATGATGAGTCCAAATTTGAGATCTTTGGATCCAACCACCGTGTCTTTGTAGAGAAGGTGAACGGATGGACTTTACATGCCTGGTTCCCACCGTGAAGCATGGAGGAGGAGGTGTGATGGTGCGGGGGTGCTTTGCTGCTGACACTGTTGGGGATTTATTCAAAATTGAAGGCATACAGAACCAGCATGCCTACCACAGCATCTTGCAGCAGCATGCTATTCCATCCGGTTTGCATTTAGTTGGACCATCATTTATTTTTTAACAGGACATTGACCCCAAACACACCTCCAGGCTGTGTAAGGGCTATTTGACTAAGAATGAGAGTGATGGGGTGCTACGCCAGATGACTTGGTCTCCACAGTCACCAGACCTGAACCCAATTGAGATGGTTTGGGGTGAGCTGGACCGCAGAGTGAAGGCAAAAGGGCCAACAAGTGCTAAGCATCTCTGGGAACTCCTTCATGACTGTTGGAAAATCATTTCCGGTGACTACCTCTTGAAGCTCATCAAGAGAATGCCAAGAGTGTGCAAATTAGTAATGAAAGCAAAAGGTGGCTACTTTGAAGAACCTAGAATATAAGACAGATTTTCAGTTGTTTCACACTTTTTTTTATGTATTTCATTCCACATGTTTTAATTCGTAGTTTTGATGCCTTCAATGTGAATCTACAATTTTCAGAGTCATGAAAATAAAGAAAACTCTTTAAATGAGGAGGTGTGTCCAAACGTTTGGTCTGTACTATATATATATATATATATATATATATATATATATATTATATATATATATATAAAAAGTATTTTTACTTTGTGATAGAAGCAGAACATAAAAAAACAATATGAATCTGGTATCGCACTGACCTACAGAATAATTCCGTCCTATGACTAGTACCGCACGGTGAACCGCGCAACAATAAAAAAAAGAACTACTTCTGTACTGTTGTCTATTTCTTCATTTTGCCTCTCAGAAATCAGAATAAGGCTCGGCTCATATTTATCCTGCGCTCTCCACTGAGCACTTACATTGTGGTTTCCATGTAAATACCAAAAGATGTGATTTAGACAAAACCCTAGGTGAAACCACTTACACTTTGGACTCCGTTTGGTCTCTTTTCCAGCCTGGCAATGTCCCATCATGTTAGGTGTCTTTTTAGCGCACAAGTGAGGACGACCACAGCTCTGTGCATGCCTAAAAAGATAGACACCAGCAAAATAGATACTAATCGGAGTCCGAAGTGTCTCCATCTTCCTCATTAGAGTGAGTGGTTCCAACAGGGGTTTCACCTGAATCACATTTTCGGGGGATTTACATGGAAAACTCCCACGTAAGTGCTCAGCGCAGAACACAAAAATGTGATCCCAGCCTTATACTGATGGCAACCAAGAAATGTTCTGTATCCCAAAATGCTACCAACAAAACCTCTAACTTATCCCGCACAAGACCAACCCCCACTCAGTTCTGTCATCTGTCACTGGAAATTTTGGGGGGTCCTACATTACTGGTAAAACAAAGGCTGTGGAAAAGTGATATGGCTCCTACCCCCAAATAAAATACTGTGTCATTTGTGCTCCCAACTGTAAATGCCGCCCTCCTTCTGAGCCCCTGTGTGCCTAAACCGCAGTAAGTGGCCACATGTGTGGCATTATTGTAGTGGGAAGCGTGCACATTAACAATTTACGCGGTGTATGTCTCCAGTAGCAGAAGCTGGGCACAATGTATGTGGGTCCTACAATATATGGGGGCACTAAACTGGCATATTTGTAATTCTCCAGAAAAAGACCATGGTGTGCATGCTACAAAATAGTCATGGCAGCCATAAATAAATTGAGAGGTGCAATTTCTACAATGTGGTTTGTTTTGGGGTTTTTCTGCTGTTTTGGCACCTTAAGGGTTCTGCAAATGTTGACCGCATACTATTTTAGTAAAATCTGTACTCTAAAAACCAAATAGCAATCCATCCTGATAAGTAGTTTCTGATGGCATATAGGGCATCAACACGTTCGGAAGAACTTGTGCAATAAATTGTAGGGTCCATTTTCAACTTTTAACCCTTAAGTAACTGACAAATTTGCAGTTACCAAATAAAAATTTCATTTTTACCAATAAAATGTTATATTTCCACGTCCCAGTGTTATAAAATTCTGCGAGATACCGTTGGGTTCAAAATACTCACTACACCCCTAGATGAATTCCGTATGCAGTGACGTTTCTAGTATGGGGTTACTTTTAGGGCTTCTGCTGATCTAACACTTCAGGGGCTCAGTTAATGGAGGCTACAATCTATTCAGACAGAATCTGTGGTCTAAATACCTAGTCATGCTCCTTCCTACTGTAGCCAATCCCCGTCGTGTGCTCAAATAGTAGTGTACAACCATATATCGGGTACTGCCACGTTCGGTAAAAATTGCATAACAAATAGTGCTGTCCGCTTTGTCCTCTTACTCTTTGTGTGAATTAAAATGTTGAGGCTAAAGTAAAATTTTAGAGGAAAAACTCTACGATTATTGTTTTCACTGCCCAATCTAATGAAATTCTGTGTAATTTGTGGGTTAAAAATAGTCACCTCACCAATAGATTAAAAATGACGTAAAATTGTTATTGTTTTTTTAGTAATTTTAGGAACAAAAAAAATCTCTCTTTTATTTTTTCTCTAGAACACATGACATAAAATGTATCTCTATATTCATGTATAATCTTCCTATGGAGTCAGAGGCTGTACTTCAGCTTCAAGTATAATAAATTCTCCCTGTGATATCATCAGAGCTTGTGGCCCAAATCCTTAGCTCCTGCTGAACTTTTTGAAGATTGTCAGTTTGAGTCCTGGGGAGGATAAGTGTGGATAATAACAGAAAAGTACATTTCTGTAATTGTTTAATAGGAACAAAAAAATCAGACTAACCCTTCACCTTTAGAATTCATGGACATAGAGATGCACTGCTGTGTATAGATGTATCTCTATGTATGTGAATAATCTGATTCTGGGTTCTCTGCACTACAGGTGAAGATAACCAAATCCTTTTATATATCTTAGGGGTACTTCTCACATAGCGAGATCGCTGCTGAGTCACTGTTTTTTGTGACGCACCAGTGACCTCACCAGCAATCTTGCTGTGTGTGACACTAAGCAGCGACCTGGCCCCTGCTGTGAAATTGCTGCTCGTTACACACTGCTCTGGTTCATTTTTTGGATGTTGCTCTCCCGCTGTGAAGCACACATTGCTGTGTTTGACAGCGAGAGAGCAACGATCTGAATGTGCAGGGAGCAGGGAGCCGCCGTCTGGAAGCTGCGGACGCTGGTAACCAAGGTACATATCGGGTATCCAAGCGAAGCGCTTTGCTTGGCTCCCCAATATTTACCTTGGTTACTAGCGTACTCCGCTCTAAGGCTGCCAGTGCTGACTCCCTGCACACGTAGCCAGAGTACACATCGGGTAACTAAGCGAAGCACTGTGCTTAGTAACCCGATCTGTACCCTGGCTACGAGTGCAGGGAGCCAGCGCTAAGCGGTGTGCGCAGGTAACCAGGGTAAATATCGGGTAACCAAGCAAAGCATTTTGCTTAGTTACCTGATATTTACCTTGGTTACCAAGCGCAGCATCGTTTTCACGAGTCGCTGCTGGTTGGTGGCTGGTCACTGGTCTCTGGTGAGATCTGACTGATTGACAGCTCACCAGCGACCATGTAGTGATGCACCAGCGATCCTGACCAGGTCATATCGTGGTCGGAATCGCTGGTACGTCGTTTAGTGAGACGGTACCCTTAGGGCGGCGTTACACGAGACGATATATCGTGCGATCGCACCCGCCCCCATCATTTGTGCGTCACGGGCAATTCATTGCCCGTGGCGCACAAAGTCGGTAACCCCTGTCACACGTACTTACCTCCCTAACGACCTCGCTGTGGGTGGCGAACATCCTCTTCCTGATGGGGGATGGGCGTTCGGCGTCACAGCGACGTCACAAAGCGGCCGCCCAATAGAAGTGGAGGGGCGGAGATTAGCGGGATGTAACATCCCACCCACCAACTTCCTTCCGCATTGCCGGCTGGACGTAGGTAAGCTGTGTTCGCCATTCCCGGGGTGTCACACGTAGCGATGTGTGCTGTCACGGGAATGACGAACAACAAGCGCACAGATGGAGGGACGGCATTATGGAAATGAACGACGTGTAAATGAGCAACGATAAGGTGAGTATTTTTGCTCGTTCACAGTCGTTCGGAGGTGTCACACGCTACGACATCTCTAACGATGTCGGATGTGCGTCACTTCGACGTGACCCCGACAACATATCGCCCGATATATCGTAGGGTGTAACGCCGCCCTTAGTCTTGGTGTTGCGGTTCATTGTTAGAGCTGCTGTATATAGACAAGGAATTTTCAGGTTCAAGTCCTGGGGAGACCAGATGGCAAAAGGGGAATTGTTAATTTATGCACTGCAGAGATTCTGACCCTACCACCCTAGGAATAGGAGTTACACAGCCAGTGAAGAGAAGAGGAAGTTGTGACAAAAGCCCTGACTGCTGGGACAGTGGGTCTGAGCCCTCAAATTGGGACAGTCTCACTGAATCCAGGACTGTTGGGAGCTATGGCAGAACCATTACTTTACATCACTACCACATATGGAAGAAGAAGTCACTGTCACTTTACAGCCATCGGTCAGTACATTTTATCAGTGCTGTTTGCATTATTAGCTTTTAGTGCAGCTTTTCTTTACTGATTTGGGCTTATTCTGGTTTCCTAGTTGCCAATAGGCATAGCACAGGAGATATGTTTCTTGCATTATTTTGATATTAGTGATTTTTTTTCAGATGCAGCTACCACTACATGTCCAGGGAAATAGCATTTTCTTATTAGCTGACGGGTTCCCTTTAACACTGTATGGGATGCATGTACATTTGAAGTGTGGTAGTGTGATAACACTCTTTGTATTACCATCACACCTTTCTAATTTCCCAATATAACACAGGCTCTTCATTTTATATGACCCTAGGCACATAGGCTCTTCAGATACGGTTATGACCACAATCTCTGCATCTCATAGCAACAATATTGCAGTGAATAGATGAACATTGAGGTAATACCCAGTGTTTTAAGGAATTAGATATGAATTACATTTTCTAAAACACAGAAAGTCCTTACACCAAGCAATGCACTTCTGTATCTTAATGTTTTTTTTGCTTGAGCGTTCCATTCAAGTCTTATAATATTTACAGCGAGTGCTATTACTTATATTTCATCTGCATTGCCATAAATACCTGTATTACAAGTCTGAAAGAATTATATAAATAAAATCTTCTACAAAATACACCAGCAGATTCTAAAACTGTGTAGCTGTAGCTAAGAATTTATAGTGAAACATCTTTAAAGACCACCTCTTTGAGAAGGCCACCTCTTTAAGAAGACCACCTCGTTAAGAAGATCTCCTCTTTAAGAAGACCACCTTTTTATCCAGGCCAAATTTCCTGTGACAGATTTCATCATATATTATTCTTACCGGCCTGTTTCCTTGAACAGACCACTCTTTTAGAAGACCATTTTTCAATACAATTTAGGGTGGTGGCCTCAAGGAAATTTCACCGTATATGAAAAAATAGCTTCTGTAATAACATACTGCAAATTAAAATTCCATTTAAAGTCAAGATATCTATTTCTAAACACCTTACCTTTTCAGTTCCTTGTCCTGGAGTGTAATCCAACTAGAATCAACCTTTTTAGCCAGTTCTGGGCGTGGACCTATCTAATAATGAGATGTACAACACCATGTTATAACATGAATCCAAAAGATGAAATACACCCAATATGTTTACAAGCGATTTAAAGGAAACCCATTGGGTCAGATAATTATATTAATCTACAGATATAAGGTAGTTCTGCAGGTTAATATCATTATGAAGGTGCCTGGCCACAGTACTGAAAATTCACTTTATTTCTCACAGGAGCCGCCAGCTTTCAGTCATACAGGCCTGCCCAGAGCAATTACAGTCACCACTCAAAGCACTGAGATCAGTGGCTATAAGCACGGACCGGCAGTGATAGACAGCTGGCTCAGCAGTGCATCAGTACAGAACCAGCTGTCTAATAGTGTCAGGGCGTGCTTACAGCCACAGCTCTTAGTGCTTTGAGTGGTGAGTGTAATTGCTCTGGGCATGACTGCATGACTAAAAGCCAGCATTTTCCCAGGAAAAATATAGATAATTTTCTACGGGGTGCCATACTTTCCCTACTGCAGCTAGGGACCTCCATGACGCTATTTACCTGCAGAAAAACCCAATATCTGCAGGTGAATAGCGTTATCCAACCTGACAGTTGCTTTTAAAGGGAAGATTCACCATTATCAAGTCTTTAGCTAACTAGTGATTGTTCAGTAGAGCATGGCCAAGCCTGTTGTAAGGCTAATCACAACTGTCTATTCACATAGGACTTAGCTAAAAATGATCAAAGATTAGCATAGCGCTGAAATGGTTATTCAGACATTTGTGAGCAAAATGACATGCTCCCCCACCCCTCCTCAACATTAGCTCTGACATAACACTATTACTTACTGTACAGAAAACATACTGTAAAAGAGAGACATATTTCTGATAAAGTAGAACAGGGTGTTGTACTTGATGATATACTTGTCCTTTCCTGTGTTGTGGGCGGGGGCCGCTGCCGCTTCTCTTGGCCCGCTCGGATCCGGGGTTCGCTCCTGCGGCTCAAGTGGTGACCGGACCCGGGCTCGCACGGCTGTCCGTCCTCACAACCGTCGTAAAGGGGAATATTTACAGGGGATTTGTTGTGTCGGTGACGCCACCCGTGGGTTGCGGTGAGGGATGGTGACACCGCCGCTGCCTGGTGATGGGGTGCCCGGGGCTGATGGAGCGGGGCATCAAGGTGGGATTCCCTCCACGGGTAGGGGAGGTGTAGTCCCGGGGCCTGCAGTGTGGACATGGGAGTGATGGCTGCTGGAGGTGGAGCGCCGGGTTGGACCAGGGGTCAATGGTGTACTCACAGTTCAGTAATTTCACACAAGTCCAGTGGTAAACCAAGTTGCCAGTGACAGGCTGCCATTGGAGGGTTTATTCGGGTCCCACACCCGAGTTAGTGAACAGGTGTCCCTTCCTCCTGCACGCTGTGTTTGTCTCTCCTGTTGGACGATTTTGCATGGAACGGAGAAGTCCACTCCCGGTTCTGTGTGTATTTGGGAGCTGTGGCCCGCGAAATCTGACCCTTGGGATCTCTGTGGGTTCTGACGGACACCCTATCCCCCACATTGGGCTTCCGCTTTGCTCTCTGGGCTTCTGGAGAACAAGGCCTGAAACCTCGTCCTTTGCTGGTTAATTAACAAGGGGCATGCAACCTTCCTCGTCCTAGGGTCCAGGCACCCCATCTGTGTACGGCCTCCGGACCGGATTCTCGCTGTCGTCACCGGTGGGCTACGACCCTGCCTCGGTCCACTTAAGGTTTCCCGCGACCGGATCTCCGTTGCCTGTGGCTCTTCTCACCGTCTGCCACCTAGCCGGGTAGTCCAAGGGCCCCTACCCCTGACTACACTTCTCTGTCAGCTCCACTACAAAACTCCACTCCAACTGTCAGCTTCAACTGTCAACTCCTCACTTCAACTACTGTGTTCCCCGCCCCTGACATCTCAGGACCCCTAGGTGAGCGTTCTCATCCGCCTGATCCTGCCCACTGGCATGTCCTTATTATCGTGAGGGGGTGGCTAGGCTTTTATGGCTGTGTTGTACCTGGGTGTGGGTTTTTGGTGGTAACAAGGAGGGTGGACAACTTTTGTGACCACCTGGTTTTGCCAGGGCATCACACCTGCACGAACACTAGTGATGGTTAGCAATTTCAATAAGTAGTGTTAAGTGGGCAATAAAGTGGACACTCACCTTAGATGGCTGTCATCTGAATAATGCTTTGGCCAATCATTCGACCAGCAGCCATCTCAGCCATATCAATCTTACAAACAAGCGCTCCTATGTACTCAATGAGAAAACTGCCGACAGCCATCGCAGCCATCTCTACTATACCAACAATTGCTTCTGTGTACTCAATGAGAAAGCTGACAACAACCATCGCAGCCATCTCTACTATACCAAAAAGTGCTTCTGTGTACTCAGTGAGAAAGCTGCCGACAGCCATCTCTACCATACCAACAAGCGCTTTTATGCACTCAATGAGAAAGCTGCGAACAGCCGTATCAGCAATCTTTCCCTTACCCACAAGTGCTTCTATGTACTCAATGAGAAAGCTGCCGAGAGCCATCTCAGCCATCTCTACCATACCAACAAGCGCTTCTATGTACTCAGTGAGAAAGCCACTGACAGATATTTCACCTGGCAGCTTTTCTTTGGGAGAGCAAAACAATCAACAGTCTGAAATTCATAAACAACAGTGGATAAGCCACCAGTTGGGAACATTTTCTGTGGCACTATTGTAGCTATTGCTGGTACTGGAGGTATTATGGCTGTCCTAGGTCACTATAATAATTGTGACTACCACTCTTGACACAATGGCCCTTTGGTTTAAAATCCGTCAGTAGTATTTTGTACTATTATATGTGTATACTATTTATATATTTTTCAAAGATAAGCAATACATTTACATTGTCAGTCCATTCCTCTGTTACAGTGAAATCAGTATTTTAACTGATATGCAAAAGAGGCTGAATAACTATTTGTAGATCTGAAACCTCTGTTACTCCAGCTCTGTTCACCATCCAGCACTGCCTCCCCCTTTGCCTAAAGTCACATAGCATCAAAGCTGTCTGTCAAGCAGGAGTATGTGGCTATGGGCAGATTTCTTAGTAACACTATGCTCAACATCACCAGTAATCATCCGTTGGAACAGCACAACTTTTTTTGTCCGTTTTGTGTCTGTTGTGGTGGCAATTAGGGTAATGGTTTTGGGAGTTGATGTCAGCTGTGTTGTGTCCAAAAACACAGCTGGCATGAAGCCCTTCTGTTAGTAATGGAGAGGTGTTTATAAGACAACCACATTACTAGGCCAGTAATAAAAAAATAAAGACACACACAAAAAATACTTTATTAAAATAAACACTCCTGAAAATTTTTCCTCACTTCGCACTTAAGTGAAAGAAAAAAAAAACATGCTAGTCCTCCATAGTCCAGCAATTCCACTGTAGTCCACCGAATCCGTAGTAGTTCACAAATAAAAGCAAGAAGAGAAAAGTTGGTAAGTAAAAAAAGTTTTGGGGAGTGTAAATTTAATAAAGGATTTTTTTTGTGTGTCCTTTTTTTAATTACTGGGTTAGTAATGGGGGCTAGTGATCAACATATCTCCATTACTAACACCAGAGCTTGATGCCAGCTGTATTTTTGGACACTACACAGCTGACATGGACCATAAATAATATTACTCCATTGCACCAGTGCATCGGGAAGAGCTGAGGCAAAGCACCAAAATTAGAGCATCCTGTATTGCTCCACTTTTGGGGTGTCTCCAAGCTGGCATTTGTAGGCTGGGAGGGGTCCAATAACCATGGACCTTCCCAGCCTGATCATAGAATCATAGAATGTTAGAGTTGGAAGGGACATCCTGGGTCATCTGGTCCATCCCCCTGCTCACAGAAGGATTCACTATATCACTCCACACAGATGTCTGTGCAGCCTCTTTTTGAAGACTTCCATTGAAGATCAACTAACTATCTCTGGTGGGAGCCTGTTCCACGTGTTGATCACCCTCACTTTTAAAAAGTTTTTTTCTAATATCTAATCTGTGTCTCCTCTTAATCAGTTTAATCCCATTGCTTCTGAGAATTGCAAATGAGAATATTGTTGATCCTCTATAGTGTGACAGCACTTGATATATTTATAGCCAGCTATTAAATCTCCTCTCAATCTTCTTTTTTGCCAGCTAAACACTCCCAAATCCTGTAACCTTTTCTCTTAGGTCATGTTTTGTAGACTGGTCACTATTCTGGTTGCAGTTCTCTGAACTTGCTCCAGTTTGTTGGTCTATTTTTTTTCTATTAAATGTGGTGCCCAGAACTGGACACAGTATTCTAGAGGAGGTCTGACCAAATAAGAGTAGAGGGTGATAATTACTTCACAACTGAAACCATCTGTTAATACATTCCAGAATCGTGTTTGCCTTTTTTGCTGCTGCATCACACTGTTGACTCATTTTTGGTCTGTGATCTATTAGTATACCCAAGTCTTTTTCACACATGATGTTGTTTAGCCCTAATCATCCAAGTTTGTATATGCTTTTCAAAATTTTCTTGCCCAGATGTAGGACTTTGCATTTTTCCCTGTTAAAAAAACATTCTGTAATTACTGCCCACTGTTCCAGTTTGTATAGATCTTTTTGAATCCTCTCTCTCTCTTCTCTAGTACTGTATTTACTAACCCTCCTAGCTTTGTGCCTCAGCAAATTTAATCAGTTTACTCTCTATACCTTAATCTAAATCATTGATAAAGATGTTGAACAACACAGGTCCCCGAACATAGCCCTGTGGTACCCCACTTGAGATATTCTTCAAATTAGATGTTCAGCCATTTATGCCCCCTCTTTAAGTCCGATCACTAAGCCAATTATGAATCCACCTAACAGTTGCCTTGCCCAATCCATACGTGTTCATTTTTTCAATAAGGATGGTATGAGATATTTTGTTAATGTGTCACACGTGCATATTGTGTGCAAGCGTGTGAAGGTAGCCTTAAGCCTGCTTTACACGGTACGATCTATCGTGCAATTTCACGATCGATCATACTCGCCCCCGTCGTTTGTGCGTCACGGGCAATTAGTTGCTCGTGGCGCACAAAGTCGTTAACCCCCGTAACACGCACTTACCTGCTGTGCGACATCGCTGTGGACGGCAAACATCCTCTTCCTGAAGGGGGAGGGATGTTCGGCGTCACAGCGACGTCACACAGCAGCCGGCCAATAGAAGCGGAGGGGCGGAGATGAGCGGGACGTAAACATCCCGTGCACATCCTTCCTTCTGCATATCCGGCGGGTGCTGCAGGACGGAGGTAAGCTGCTGTTCATCGTTCCCGGGGTGTCACACGGAGCGCCGTGTGCTACCCCGGGAACGATGAGCAACCGGCGCAATTTTAATTAAACGAGATTATGAAACCGAGCGAGAAGTACACGACTCACGATTTGTGAGCGATGCTGCGTCGCTCGGAGGTGTCACACAGCCCGACGTCACAAGCGATGCCGGATGTGCGTCACAAAAATTGTGACCCGGACGATCTATTGCACGATAGATCGTCTCGTGTAAAGCACAAGGACCATGTAAAGGTATTGACTTGTCTTTCAAAGAGCTTCATGCACATATGAATAGTTGGGAGGGTGAAATACTTTAGTTTAAGCAGCGTTTTATGCTTTGAGAACAGTTTCAAGCTCACATTTTTAGATATAAGCAAAAGACATGAACATGAAAGAGATAGTACTATTAATGTTTTGCTCTAAAATAAATTACATTCTTTAAGAAACACTTGTTATGGAGGGTCTTTTGTAAAGTTGGCAATGACTACAGCACTTAAAATCAATTAAGAGGTTCATTGAAGTGCACTAAACATCATGAAACAATATGGATAGAATGGATGTTGCAGCAATTTGCAGGTAGTAACGATCTCAATATCCTCAATGCTTTCATTTAGAGCTCCTTCACATTCACTACATTTTGAAGCCTTTTAATATCATCTTTTTAGTATTGTTTTCATCAGATTTGTACATTCAAAGCCTATAGAACAACCTATAGGAACATCACCTAAAAAAAAAAACTCCACTCCCAGAGCATGCTGCAATAATAAAATTAAAAAATATCGCGAAAACACCTAAAATGTTGCCAGCAAAAATTTGGTTTTCAAATATTTCCTGTATACTTTAAAGCAAATTTAATTCTGTCTACAGTGTTATTCACTTACAAAATAAAAACACTAATTAAAACATTGCCAAGTGTGTGTGGGATTCAGCCCTTAATGGACTCAAAGCCTTTCAGTTTTCAATTTGAATATGCAGTAAATGAAGATTAAGGGTCCATTTACATCTGCCAACCATTATTGTGTAGTTCACAGGTTACCATTGCACTCTCTAGTGCAGGTCCTGTTTACACCGGACTATGAGCTGCCAAGAAAGATAATATTTTGTGCATTTTGCCTTTTTCAATGGGGATTTGTGAGTTTGCATATATTGCACAATGATTGGAATCGTGCAATGTTAATGAGACCTTAAGGTCTCATCCGCACACTACATCTTTTACTGCACTTTTGGTGAATCTCTGTGGTCACAAAGATGCACCCAAATGCATGCATTTACTTCCCCCAGCAAAGTCTATAAGATTTCTATTTGTCTGTCAACACAGTGCATCTTTTTTTGGCTGCATTTTTGAATATACAGCCACGATGCAGAATGGAAATTCCGTTTGTGTTTTGTTCCTGCGTTTCGGAGGACTGGCAGATCAATCCCCCGCTTTCTCGGGGTCAGTGGTGGCATTGATCACTGGTATCTCGCCACATGCCGGTCCCCATATAAAATCTATGGGGATCAGAATCTGTTGCAAAGGGGTAGGAGCAAGCGCTTCATAATTACCGAGTCACCAGCGCAGGTGTCACACTGCTCCTACTGCCTCTCATTCTCTTCCCCGGGCCACTCATTACCTTCATTGAATATGCACTGCTTCCCCGCTCACCGATGTCTGTGATTGGTTGCAGTCAGATGCGCCCACATACTGAATAACAGCGTGTCTGATGCTTCCAATAACAGATGATGGTGTGCGGGTCTACTGTATATCATACAGTAAAATAAAAAAAATTGACGTAGGGTCCCCCCATATCATGATACCCAGCTCAGATAAAGCCATAGCTACAGCCTGTATCCCCCAGCCATGCGCTTATCTTGGCTGGGTATCAAAATAGGAGGAACTGCATGCAGCTTTTTTATGTTATTTTTTAAATAAATATTTTTTTTAAAAACTGGCATGCAGTCACCCCTACTTTGATACCCAGCCAAGATAAAGCCTGAAAGCTGGGGGCTGGTATTCTCAGGCTGGGAAGACCCATGGTTATTGGACACCCTCTAGCCTAAAAATATCAGCCTGCAGCTGCTTAGAATTGCCGCATTCATTAGATGCAACAGTCGCGGCACTTTACCCGTCTCTTCCCGATTACCCTGGTGCGGTAGCAATCAGTATAATAAGGAGTTAATGTCAGCCCACAGCTACCACTAAGCCCTAGATTAGTAATGGAAGGCATCTATGAGAACTCCCCATTACTAATTTGTAAGTGAAAGAAAATAAACACAAACATACAAAAAAATCCTTTATTTGAAGTAAAAGACAAAAAAGCACCCCCTTTCACCACTTTATTAACCCCCAACACACACTTGCAGGTCAACGTAATCCACACGAAGTACCATGAAGCTTCCAGCAATACTACATTTGAATTCACACCGAGCGGCCATAGAACATGACTGCCCACTGTGAAACTCAGGCAGCAACTGAAGCGAGCCATGCGATCAGTGGTGACAATGACCGTGGGAACCTTCAAGACAAAAATAAAGAGAAAGTAACAGCTCACCCTACAGCAGGCATATGGGTGCGGTTCTCAGAAATCTGAGCTGGCATTCAGGTGTTCACATGAAGAAAAATAGTGGAAAAATCCAGCATTCATCAAATATAATAAAATTTAAATTTTAGTGAAAAAAACCCATGAAAACGTTTCATGAAAGCATGTGTAGACACACAGGTCTATGCATTCCAAGCAGATGGATTGCTCTTAATCTTAATCATGATCACGTCTGAGTCTCTGCCTGAACCTCACATCGGGCAGTCATGTTCTATGGTGCTCACTGTGAGCTACAGATGTAGTAGAGCTGAATCATCGTGAGACCTTTTGGGTGTTTGTGTTTATTTACTTTCACTTACAGATTAGTGGTGGTAGAGTCTCATAGACGCCTACCATTACTGATCTAGGGCTTATTGGCAGCTATAGGCTGCCATTAACTCCTTATTACCCCAATTGTCACAAAACCAGGACAACAGGAGAAGCCGTGTCCAGTGCCAGAATTGGCACATCTAATGGATGCATCACTTCTGGGGCGGCTACGTGCTGCTATTGTTTGGCTGGAAAGGGCCAAGGCCAATGGCCCTTCCCACCCTAATAATATCAGCCCCCAGTTGTTTGCTGTACCTTGGCTGGTTTTAGAACAATGAGGGGGATTCCACATCTTTTTTACTGAGGTAGTAAAGGCAGACACTATAACAGCTTTTAATAAAGGGCTGGATGATTTCCTCAGTCCATATAACATTGTGGGTTATAGATAATTTAGTGATAAAAAATGTATAATTGGTGGAGAAAGGTTCAATTTGATGGACCTAGGTCTTTTTCAACCTATGTAACTATGAAAACACTTCGTAGCTCTAATGATGACTTGCTCTGGAAAACAGATAGAGAAAAGAGATAGTTATCAGAAGTGTGGCTGCCTTGTTAATCCCATTGGCACCCTGTGATTGCAATTAAATGGTCCTGATTGTTGCCATGGCAATCCAAGCCCAAGTAATGACTTGCTAGACTTTTAGCAACATTTTAGTGGAACATATGCAATTTTTTATTTTTTCATTCCACTGTTAATTACTAAAAATTCCACTGTTTCATTCCACTGTTAATTACGGTCTAGCACCTTAAGGGCTAACAAATTTCCTGGCAGTAGTTTTGAATACAATGTGGGATGCTGGTTTTAAAATGTTATAAAATTGTGGATTTTGCAATATAAAGACTCTCAAAGTCACTTCAAGATTTAATAGGTCTCAAGGAGGCAATTTTGTAAATTGTTTAAAAAAAAAAAAAAAAAATTGATGATAAACTTTTAACCCTCCTAACATCCTTACAAAATAGAAGGAAATAAAAAAATTATGCTAACAAAAAGTAGTAGAAGAATATTGCTAATTAACTTTTGTTGGATGGGATGGCTATCTGGTTTTAGGGTATAAACATGCAAAGTTTTAATCCTTTCACAACCTTGGACGTAATGGTACTTCCTATTTTATAGTGCTTTCCTAACCTTAGATGTATTGGTACATCCTGGTGATCGCGTGTGCACAATAGCGGTGCACATGCGATCGCCGCTGGAACTTCAGCTTTTGTGACAGCCGAGCCCCCACTCTTATCGGTACTTTGCACACTACGACATCGCAGCTGCGATGTCGGTGGGGTCAAATCGAAAGTGACGCACTTCGATAGCCTTCAGAATTTGGTGATGTAAAAAACCTTTATTTTGTAAAAAAAGCATTTTTAGGTTGATAGTTGCCAAACTTCAAAAAAACAGTATAATCCTGGTATTGCATTAAGCACCTGGACACAAATATCACTTATAATGGCATAAAAAATATTAATAAAGCCAATTGTTCAACTGCTGTTTGTTTATTCTGCTTCAAAAGATTGTAGTAAGGCTTGTCTCAAATTTATCCTGCTCTCTACACTGAGCGCCTACATCGGGGATTTTGTGTAAATCTCTGAAAAACAAAATTCCAAACAGAAAATTCACTGCAATGAGGCAGAGGGTCAGTCATGTTCACTGAATCACCTAAGGAGTAATATTGCCCACTACACCCCGAGATGAATTTCTTCAGAAGTGTAGTTTCTAGAATGGATTCGCTTGGGGGGGGTTCTGTTTTTTTGGAATGCCCATAAATTCCTATTGAGCTTTGTTGTGAGAATGTTCTCAGAACAAGGCTCCGTAGTCACTGTCAGTCTGTGGCAAGCACAGAATTTCGTGACAAAGATCTCAGAACAAAGTTCCACATGAATTAATGCGTGTCATGGGATAATATACCATTGGATTATGTTGGAACTTCGGATTTCTTTTTAATTTATACATTGGTGAAAAAGGGAGAGTGAGAGAGTCTTTATTCCCCAACTGGATTACGTTGGAATTTCCAGGATTTTTTTTAATTATTAAACTGGTGAACAAGGGAGTAAACTGGTGAACAAGGGAGTGTGGAGAAGTGTTTATTCAAATAAATTATTTTTCCTGTGCGTGTGTTTTTTAACTCTATACTTGCAAAGTTAATAATTGGGGTCACTGATAGATTTCTGTTCATTACTAACCCCTGGGCTTGATGTAGGCTGTAAATTTACAGCTGCTATTTTTAAGCTGGGAAGAGCCAAATAACCATGGGCCTTCTCAGCCTGATAATACTAGACTTCAACTGTCTACTTTACGTTGGTTGTTTATCAACAATAGGGCAGACATTATGCCTTTTATATTTAGATAAACATTCCCTCTATTTTTGATAACCAAACAAGGTAAAGCAGACAGCTGAGGGTTGCAGTCCACAGTTGTCTGCTTTGTCTGCTTTGCCTGCGCTGGTAATCAAAAATAGAACACCATTTTAATTTTTTCTATTTCCTATCCACATTTATTTGCAGGGCAATTGCCCCTTTTGCAGCCTCTTAGCCCTTACTATGACATTTTACAGCCATTTAACAGCATTAAAGTTCAAGTCCCTATTGACTTATATGTGGTTTGGAGTCTGGGGTCAAGTTTGGGTCAAGTTTGGTTCCCGAACCAAACCTTTAACTAAACTGCAGCCAAACCCAGAAAAGCCAAACTTCCACGAGTCTGGTCATGCCTACTCCCGTTCAGTGACCACAGATTACTGACAAATCCAATGGACTGGGTCCGGTGAATTGATGTAAGTATACATGTAGAATTTTCTGGTATAGGCCAACAGTAAAGTGTGATGACGACTTGACTGCATATTTTTTGACCACATAAAATTTATCGCAGGCCTTTTTATTGAGGTTGTTTTTCCTCAAAACTCACTTTGACAATTGTGAAGAAAACATACTTGATTTCTATGACCTCTAAACTGTCACATATGTGAAAAATGCTCAATACTAATGTTAGATAAACTAATATAGTGCAGAGAACCCTGTAAATGTCAGCTGTACCTTTACAGGAGACAGCCCTCAAGTTATGATCTATGGTAATGGTGTAAAAGTGAGGTACCAGCAGTAAATTTTTACATATCTTTACAGTCTCTCAGGCTCCTGGGATTTATCCAGGCATGTTACTGTGTACTGTTTATTGCATTATTGGAAGCAATGATAAAAAGTAATCTACAGTACAGACGGGAGAGGCCCTGCCGGCAATTACACTTCTTCTTATATGGCAAATTCCTCATTATGAAATGAGTGACTTCTGAAGGTAATGAGGATGGTAGCAGATAAAGAACATTGGCACATAAGCAATGCGGCAATGAGAGACCTGAACATATAGGATAATTAATTCATGTGTTGCAACAAATTCCACTGACTTTAAAGATTTGTTTTAAAGAAAGTTATTTAGTATAAGACAATAATGTTTATAAAGTGTGATTTCGATGGAAAATGCACATCTACAAACTTGGTTTACTTCAGAGTAAATGTCGTGATGAAACATGATGAAATGTTAACATTAAACTCTACCCTTGGAGCTGCCCAAAAGAACAAATCAGAGAAATGCACAAAGGGCAATAATATAATGCAATCATTGAAAACAATTACTTTAGTACGGCTTGAGTGAGAGAAATTTATTTTTTTCATGTTATCCTGAAAATCTGCATGAAAGGTAAAGGATGTCATTTACAATAAGCCTCATGGATAACTGATTTTCACTGTAATATGCCACCCATAGAAGGGTAAGGGGCTCTACGTTATTACTGTATGCCTCTGATAATTGTGCTGATTTCATCTCATTTATAAGTTTTATGTGTAACGGTAAACGGGAATCTGTTACCAGGTTTTTGCCACCTAATCTGAGAGGAGCATAATGTAAAGACAGAGATCCTGATTCCAGAGATGAATCACTTACTGGGCTGCATATTGTAGTTTTGATAAAATCATTGTTTTATCAGCAGTAGATTATCATTAGAGGACTACTTGGCTGCTAGAGAGTCAAGCATATTCGTGAGCTCTGTTTAACTCACCCACACCACTGATTAGCAGCTTTCCATCTATATACAGTTTATGCAGAAATCTGCAAATCAGTGGTGGGGGTGGGTTATAGAGCAGCTCCATATTCAAATAATCATGTGTCCGTTTGAACCACCTGCATGTCCATGTGATCCACAAAGAGACATGTCCGTTTTTGGCCTGCAGCATTGATAAGATATGGACAGCATAGCATCCATGTGACCATGATATTGAAATGAATGATTCTTTATATGTAAAAGATGTGCAAAGCTAGAAAAAGGCTAAATAGATAGAAATGCTAGATAGATAGCTTGTACATCTATTTAGCCAAATTAATAAATAATTAAAGTGGAAAAATTATGTGGGTTCCCACCTATTTTTCATAACCAGCACATGTAACGCAGCAGCTGCAGGCTACAAACCTCAGCTGTCTGCTGTACCTTGGCTGGTTATGAAAAATAGAGGAGATCTAAAGGTGTTTTTTTTAATTACTTAAATATATAATTTTAAAGAATGGTGTGTGGTTCTCTCCATTTTTCATAACCAGCCAAGGTACAGCAAACAGCTGGGGGCTGGTATAATTAAACAGGGAAAGACCATGGTTATTTGGCCCTTCCCAGCCTAAAAAAAGCAGCCCGCAGCCACTACTAAAGTCACGCATCTTTTACTGAACCCAACCTTTCCCTATTGTACTCGTGCAGTGGCAATCGAAGTAAGGGTTGAAGGGATTGAAGCCAGCTGGGAATAGACAGCTGTCATCAAACCCTGGTGTTAGTAATTGGTGGGCTTCTATCAGATGCCTCCATTACTAACCTAATAGATGTAAATATAAAAAAGCGCACAAAAAATATTTTATTAACAAAAACCCTGACTTTAGCCCTCATTCACCATTTTATTAAAAAAAGTAAAAAAAAGCCTTGAAGTTCCAATGCCATTCAACACAGCTGAAGTAGTCCAAAAAAACGAACCTGAAAGACATAAAAATAGAAAACTAAAAAAAAGAGACAGAACACAGTTTCAATTTATTAAAAAAATTCAAAAAGCCTTGAAGTTCTGACCTAATCCACATAGCGGTCACATGATATTCTCCAACTCAGTGTCTCATCCTATAAAGATTGTTGAGAGAGCAAGCCCTTTAGGCTGGAACAGCAGAAACTGCAGGCTCTCACACTGCACTATGTGAGAACCACAGGCAGCTGTGATGAGCGGTGATGTCATGAGGTCACCACAGTTCAAAGCAGCCAGGTCATATAGAAAGTAGTGTAAAAACCGGCGCTAATGAACTGCAAGGCTTTTTTAAATTTCTTAATAAATTAATGAATGAGGGACTGTGTCCTGTCTTTATTTTTTTAATTCTCTCTTTTTATGTCTTTCAGGTTCGCTTTTTTGAACTACATTGCATTTGATAGATTACGTCGTAACTTCAAGGCTTTTTTTATTTCTTTAATGAATTGGTGAATGAGGACTAGAGTGGAGGGGTTTCTATTTAAATGAAATATTTTTTATATTTTTTTTTTGTTCCATTTACATTTACTGGGTTAGTTATGGGGGTGTCTGAGGGCTTGATGCCAGCTGTCAATTCCCAGCTGGCATCAACCCATAATCATTACCCCGAGTGCCATCACACCAGGGCAATTGGGAAGTGCTGGGCTCAGGCCCAGAATTAGCACGTCTAATGGATGTGCTACTTCTCGAACAGCTGTGGGCTGCTATTCTTAGGCTGGGAAAGGCCAAATAACCATGGGCCTTCCCACCCTAATAATTCCAGCCTCCAGCTGTCTGCTGTACCTTGTATGATTATGAAAAATGGGTGGAACCATTTATTTAAATAATTTAAAAAAACTGCATGGGATCACCTCTCTTTTTCATAACCAGCAAAGATACAGCAAACAGCTGACGGTTGCATCTCGCAACTGCCACTTTACCTGTACTGGTTATGAAAAATAAGTGGGAGCCAGCCCACATATTTTTTTTCCTTTACATACATATATATTTATATATATATATATATATATATTTTATTTATTTTTTTCGGGGGGGGGGCTATATCTATATATCTATACAAGCAAACTATCTATCTATCTCTCTATCTGACTAGCTATTATGTATCTATTTATCTATCTAACATTTATCTATCTCTCTATCTATCAGCTGGCGAGCTAGCTAGCATTTATCTATCTAGCATTTATCTATTTTTGCACATCTTTTACACATAGTAAAAACATTCATTTCAGAATCATACCTTTTCTTCCGGTATGTTGCACATAGATGCTATCCATGTGATGTCTGTATTTTATATGTCCTGCGGAAAAAAATAGATATGTCTCTGTGTGGATCATAAGGACAAGCTGGTGGTTCACAGGGACACACTGTCTGTGTGAAAACACGGAGGGGTGAAGATCCCCACTGATTCTAATTAGTACTGTATGCATGTGAACGTGTCTTTAGTATGTGTGAAAACGGAAATCACATGTACTGGAGATATGGACATGTGAAGGGGGCCTTAAACAGATTATGAGTTAAGAAAAACGTTATTGATAACACTACAGCTGTAATGTATTAATTTCCTTTTATCACTTTTAAAAACTTAAAGGAAAGAAACACTGAAAAGTTAGAAATGGTAAACATATTCACAATACCAATTAGTAAACAGCTCGTGTAAAAACAATTCATTAGTAAGTCTGAAGGACTGGTGAATTACAAAGTGAAAAATTAGTTTCCCCTTTAAAGAGACGTTCAGCAGCAGATGAAGTCTAATACGTGTAAGTCATGCCAAAATAATAGATGGTATATTATAGGAGTGTAATGATGGCTATCAATATCTCTAAAACTGAGTATTTTGTTTTGAGCTTTGGTAGATATTTGATCTTTATATTTAGTCTACGATCTCTAATACTAATAAGGTATATGTGGTTCAGCTCAAGAGAATTTATTATACAGTATATTTATTGGGGTTCAGAATCTAAATCCCCTATCAGTAGGTCTTTGGAGTGTGGGAAGAAACTGGAGAACCCGGAGGAAACCCACACAAAGCCTGGGACAACATACAAACTCCTTGCAGAAGGCAGAATGGTCATTTACGAAATTGCCTATTATTTTCATCCATACTTCAGTTGGCCATATGTGTCTTCCTTCCTTCGTGTCTGCCATCTTTCCTGCTTGAAATTGATCCCTACTTTTTCTCCTACTAAAGCTCTTCCTGTTTCCTAAACCTTTTTAGCCATATCAACTTCGTTGTTTTGTGGATGCAGTAATTACCCTGTTACAGCACTGAAACAACTCATTTGGCTTTTTTAAGCGGTGACTGTTTACTGTCAAAAAAATTCCCATTTCATAAATGTTTGGTCAAATTCTCATGCATCATGGAATGCCAAAGCTCTAATAAGCCAAAGACGTGTGTGTTGTAACAATGACATAGCAAAAATCAGCATTGTGTATTGAACATTGAAATTGAAATATACCCTGAACAAATATGAAGGTGATTTTACAGTTTTTTTCGAAAAAAAAAATGTTTTCATGACATTTTTAAATGTATTTTAGCCCTAAAACACAACGATCATATAATACTTGAAAGTGTATAGTGATATAGAAAATGTACTAGGAACAATTTTTTATATTGCATATAGATTGCTTTTCTGCAATTTGGGATAGTGTTTTTATGTTCCCAAAAAAGGCATGCTCTAACTAGTGTTCCCCAAATCCAGTCCAGTACACAGATGTTGGCATCATTAGTAGAGATGAGTGGAACCATGGAAGATCGGTTTGGCGGGTTCAGCAGAACTTTAGAAAAAGTTTAGCTTGGGACCCGGACATGACCTGAACTCGAATGAAAGTCACTGATAGGGCAGAACACTTCCAGGGGATGGTGGGTAGGGTTTTTCCATGTTTTTTGTTTGGTTCACACTACATCCAATCATGTTGTTGTTACCCCCAGTGCAAGCGGTTCAAACACTGCAAGAGGCTCGAACAGGGCCAAGCATCAAGCGTACCCAAGCACAGCGGTGCTCGCACGAGTGGTGTTCATACATTAATATCCTGAACTCCAAAGCCAAATGCTCTTTTTGTTTTTTGTTTGTAAAGTCTGTGTTTCGTACGAATCCGAACATCGAACCTCAGGTTCGCTCATCTCTAATCATCGTCCTGAGAACTGGAGTTGGGAAACACTGCTGTAAGCATTGTAAGAAAAAATGTCTGCAAAAACATTACACTCACTTGTTAGTGGTAGTGCTTCCTGCTCTGTCTCAGGACGTGGCCAGTGTTCCCGTGAGAATGCAAATATAGATGATTGAGTCCGGCATTGTGATAAAACATTAATTTTATTTAAAGTGCATAAAAATCCAAGATGCACCAAGACAGGAGAAGTGTGCCAGGCATCGCTGCTTACACTCCGCTCCTAATCACAGCAATTAGACCAGCGCAGGTGCAGGTTACAATACACTCAGGATCATGTAAAAGTGACATCATCAGTGCCGCATGCTTGTTAACTGCTTCTATGCCATATGTAAGGAGGCCATTGATATTACATTGATGACTGTCTATAAAATGTTCAGCAGCACCAGAAACTTTCATTTTCTTTCCACCTTTAGCAATATCATT
The DNA here is from genome assembly GCF_048569485.1 of Anomaloglossus baeobatrachus. Lineage (NCBI taxonomy): Eukaryota > Metazoa > Chordata > Amphibia > Anura > Aromobatidae > Anomaloglossus > Anomaloglossus baeobatrachus. The sequence continues at coordinate 133,142,947 of NC_134359.1, forward strand.
AAGGTACTCTTGGACTATCACTTTCAGTTGTTTGCTATTGCGCCCCAGATATAAAGGTTTATATAGTGCATGCAATAATGTATGCTACCTTGGTAGAGTTGCAACTAATGTGACTGTGAATGGAAAAAGAACGATGTAAAGCAGAATAAAAACATTCTTTGCATTTTTTGTTAAAATTGCACACTTTATAGGGGTACTGTCACATTTATAGAAACCTGTAATGTTGAGGCATGTTTGTTGTTTGGATTTGGAGTTAATAAAAACATTTTGGATCCTCATTTAAAACAGACAAATATTTAGGAATTAGGATCTTTACTTTATTGAATTTGTGATTTTAACTGACAGGGAAAAAAAGGTTTAAAATAATGATAAATTAGAGGAGTAAACACACTCATTGAAGGTTAGATTTTTTTTTTCGATCCCTTTTCCTGACTATATTAGAGGCCTTTTTAACATCTATGGTGATCAATCCCCATGGGTGAAGTAAAACGTGCCAAATGCAATTGCAGTCCAGCTATATTACTTGAAAATGAAGAGGAGGATTCTCATCTAATTATCCCAGGGACAGCTAATTATACTGATAACCAGCTCTCTGGGGCAAAACACAAATGACCTAGAGGAAGAGAGGGAAAGGCTCAGTTGATGGGACCGTCGCGGGAAGCAAGAGAATCACAGCCAGAAGTCCATGACTACTCAAAGCCTAGAGAGATCATCACACGAAAGGACAGGCAGGTAGTTAGCAACTACCTGTCGAAAAGGTCTTAGCCCCATAGAAAAAAGTCTTCGATAATCTCTTTAAGTTAGAATTCCCTACACTAGACTGCTGTGCCCAATGCTCTAATAACACAGGTTTGCAAGGGTAAATTTGTTTAAAAAGTAAGAGGTGATTTCTATATACTTTTGATCATTGAACTCAGTATAAATATCGAAAAAATTCCATTGCATACATTTTTTTTGCAAACACTGAATTTATAGGCTTTTTCTTGCAACATACTTTGACCCCTTTGCAAGACCTTTGGTGGATGATTTTGCTGTCATTAGATTGGTTAGAAATAGTGTTGAGCGAGTATGCTTGTCACTACTCGGTACTCGCACGAGTATCACTGTACTCGGGCTACTCGGCGGGGACCGAGTAATCTCGCGATACTCGTGCTGTACTAGTGGTCTTCATCCTTGCATGTTGGCGCTCTTTTGAGAGCCAGCCCTCATGCAGGGATTGGCTGGCAGACCACTGCAATGCCACAGCCCTGTTAGTTGTGGAATTGCAGTGATTGGCCAGCCTGCACAGCGTGACCGAGCCTTTATACCGGCGGGCGCGCTGTGCTCTGCACACAGCCATCCAGACAGTCAGTGCAGGGAGAGTGTTGCTGCTTCAGGGAAAGGTTTGCGGCCCTTTATAGTTATTTCCGTAGCAGGGCTGCAAACAGTGTGACCAGAAGTCCTTCTCAGCACTATTGTAGTTGTATACAGGCAGGCAGGGTATAGCCAGGTCGGAGTACAGGAGCAGAGTCCTTCTCAGGACTATTGTTGCTGTATACAGGCAGGGCAGGCAGGGTATAGCCAGGTCAGAATACAGGCTAGTGACCAGAAGAGTCCTTCTCAGGACTATTGTAGCTGTATACAGGCAGGCAGGCAGGGTATATAGCCATTCCTAGTGGTGACCGTATACCAGCCTTCATCATATCTGGGGCTGGTGTACACAGTCTAAAACAGTCCTGATAGTGTCAGACTTCTCAGTAATTGTCGCTCCTAAAAACCTGTTAGGTTCTTAGTGCGTCCGTGCGTGCATTTAAAAACCGCACATGTGTGCCTGTCGGTGGCAGCGTACAGGTGCACTTGTGTGCGTTTTGCACAAACTAGTATATAACGCACAAGTCTAGTGAATAATACACGTCAATCAGCAGTGTCTGATAGTGTCAAGCTTCTCAGTAATTGTCGCTCCTAAAAATAAGTTAGGTTCTTAGTGCGTCCGTGCTTGCATTTAAAAACCGCACGTGTGTGCCTGTCGGTGGCAGCGTACAGGTACACGTTTTGCACAAACTAGTATATAACGCACAAGTCTAGTGAATAATACACGTCAGTCAGCAGTGTCTGAGAGTGTCAAACTTCTCAGTAATTGTCGCTCCTAAAAACCTGTTAGGTTCTTAGTGCGTCCGTGCTTGCATTTAAAAACCGCATGTGTGTGCCTGTCGGTGGCAGCGTACAGGTGCACTTGTGTGCGTTTTGCACAAACTTGGATATAACGCACAAGTCTAGTGAATACACATCAGCACAGCATTGCAAAATGCGCAAGGGCGTTGGCAACGAACAAGGAAGTGGACGTGATGGTGGTGCAGGCAGAGGCCGAGGTCGTGGGCAAGCTTTAATTTCGCCACAACAAAGGGCCACATCTACTCGCTCGCAACGTCCTGTCCCAAATTCTTGGGGACCGCAGCAGTACACCGCTCTTGAACCAAGACCAGTGTCAACAGGTTGTTAGTTGGATAGCGGATAATGCTTCCAGTCAGATTGGCATCACCACAAACACTCTGTCTTCCACACGGTCAAGTGTCAGTAGCCGTGATACTGCACCGCACATTTCAGAACCTGATCCTCCTTCCTACCACAAGGCTGAGTACACGTCCACGGACATTACTGATCCCACACTTGGACACTCAGAAGAGCTGTTCACGTTTCCATTCGCACATTCTGGCCTCTCGCCAGCTCCTGTTGAAGTGGGTCATGAGGAGCTCGTATGTACAGATGCCCAAATATTTGAGCAGCCACGTTCTCATGAAGTTGGCAATGTGTCTCAACAAGGGGTGGACGATGATGAGACACAATTGTCAGGAAGTCAGGAGGAGGAGCAGGGTGCGGAAGAGGAAGACAACGTGGTGGATGATCCAGTAACTGACCCAACCTGGCAGGAGGATATGCAGAGCGAGGACAGCAGTGCACAGGGGGAGGGAGGCGTAGCATCCCAACAGGCAGTAAGAAGCAGGGTGGTGGCCCCAGGAAGAAGTCAGGCAACCGTTCCCCGGAACAACCACACGACACAAGGTGCCTGTACAAATGTTAGGTCTTCCCGAGTCTGGCAGTTTTTTAAGTTGGCTCCAGATGATTCTAAAAAGGCCATTTGCAACACCTGCCGTGCCAGCATCAGCAGGGGTACCAAAACTAGCAGCCTGACCACCACCAGCATGATCAGGCACATGTCAGCGAAGCACCCGACTTTGTGGGAGGTACAACAGAGTCGAGGAGCAGTGCTTGCTGATGTCACTGCTACGTCTTCGCTTGTTGGGCATGCGAGCCAATCCCCTGTCCATGCTGCCTGCAAACAAGCCTCCTCCGGCCCTGCACCTGCAGTTGCCTACGCAGAAATAACACCATCATCAAGCACGTCCTTGTCCCAGCGCAGCGTTCAGTTATCCATTCAGCAAACCTTTGAACGCAGGCGCAAATACACTGCCAACGCCCCACATGCCACAGTTCTAAATGCTAACATTTCGCGACTGCTTGCACTGGAAATGTTGCCTTTTAGGCTGGTGGAGACAGAAGCATTCCGCGACCTGATGGCGGCAGCTGTCCCACGTTACTCGGTTTCCAGCCGCCACTATTTCTCCTGGTGTGCCGTCCCCGCATTGCATAACCACGTGTCACAAAACATCACACGTGCCCTGAACAACGCTGTTTCAGCCAAAGTCCACCTAACCACAGACACGTGGACAAGTGCTTGTGGGCAAGGCCGCTACATCTCGTTAACGGCACATTGGGTTAATATTGTGGAAGCTGGGACCCAGTCTGAGCGAGGGACGAGGTTTGCAGGCCCTAGCTCAGTCAGGGTTTCACCCACACTCTACAGCTTCGGAATGTCATGGTCATCAGCCTCATCCTCCTCCTGCGCATCCTCATCCACTTTACCCTCCACACCAGTCCCAAGCTGGAAGCACTGCAGCACTGCCTCGGCGAAGCGGCAACAGGCTGTGCTGAAGCTAATCTGCATAGGTGACAAACCCCACAATGCAGAAGAGGTGTGGACAGCTCTGAAACAGCAGGCAGATCACTGGCTCACACCTCTGAACCTAAAGCTAGGAAAGGTCGTGTGTGACAATGGCCGGAACCTGGTGGCGGCTTTGAGGCGAGGCCAGCTGACACATGTTCCATGCGTGGCCCATGTGCTCAACCTCGTGGTTCAGCGGTTTCTAAAGTCATACCCAGAGCTGTCTGATCTGCTGGTAAAAGTTCGCCGCCTGTCTGCACATTTTCGAAAATCACCTACTGCTTCAGCCGGCCTTGCCGGCTTTCAGCGCCGTTTGCATCTTCCGGCTCACAGACTGGTGTGTGATGTCCCCACGCGTTGGAATTCAACTCTGCACATGTTGGTCAGGATATGTGAGCAGAAGAGGGCAGTTGTTGAGTACCTGCATCACCTAAGCCGTCGGGAAATGGGTCAAACTCCCCACATAACACCTGAGGAGTGGAGATGGATGTCCGACCTATGTACCATCCTTCAAAACTTTGAGGACTCCACCAAGATGGTGAGTGGGGATGACGCCATTATTAGGGTCACCATACCGCTTCTCTGCCTTCTAAAACGGTCTCTGCTCAAAAACAAACATGATGCATTGAGGGCGGAGCGCGATGAGTTGGAGCAAGAAACAGTAGTGGGTGTGGGTGATAACACACCACACAGCCGAGCCTCGTCTCATCACAACGTGCAGTGGAGGACTATGACGAGGAGGAGGATGAAGACATGGAGCAACTCTCTGGCCAAATTGACGATATGACATGCACACCAGTCATATCCTCGGTTCAGCATGGCTGGCCAGAGGACAGGGTAGATGAGGAGGAGGAGGAGGAGGAGGACAGCATGTTCAGTCATCGTGTTGGTCAGGATACTGAAGTACTGGCTGTTAAGAGTCTGGCGCACATGGCTGACTTTATGGTAAGCTGCCTGTCTCGTGACCCTCGCGTTAAGAACATCTTGGCCGACAATCATTACTTTTTGGTAACACTGTTAGACCCACGCTACAAGGAGAACTTTATGTCTCTTATTCCCGAGGCGGAGAGGTCAGCCAAAATGCAGCAGTTCCGGAAGGCCATAGTCACGGAAGTAGGCAAAGCATTCCCCTCACAAAACGCTAGCGGCATAGGTCAGGAATCAGTGGACAATCAAGGCGTACAGCCGAGAGGGGCACAAGTCCAATCCGCCAGAGGTAGGGGAACAGTCTTTAAGATGTGGGACAGTTTTCTCAGCCCCTTACGTACCACAGCCTCTGAGGTGCGGGGTAGTGCCACAAGAAATCCTAAGTTTGCCCAGATGCTCAAGGAGTACCTTGCAGATCGAACAACTGTACTCCGACATTCCTCTGTGCCTTACAATTATTGGGTATCCAAGCTGGACACGTGGCATGAATTGGCTCTCTACGCCTTGGAAGTCCTGGCCTGCCCTGCCGCTAGCGTTTTGTCAGAGCGTGTTTTTAGTGCCGCAGGTGGAATCATTACAGATAAACGCACCCGCCTGTCAACTGAAAATGCTGACAGGCTGACTCTGATCAAGATGAACAAGGGTTGGATTGGGCCAGACTTCACCACACCACCAGCAAATGAGAGCGGAATTTAAAGTTTGTAACGGGAATTTGCCATGTACCTCCACTCACCCATGGGTACACACTTCTGGACTTTGGATAATCGCTGGACTGCTCCTCCTTCTCCTCATGCGCCGCCATGATGACCGTTACAATAGTTAGGCCGTTGTTTCAGGTATACCCCCAGTGGTAAATTTTTTCGCCCATTCTTTCAGAATGGACATTACAACGACAGGAGACCCGCTCCTTTGCAATGGGAACAATGTTTTGAGGCCCTCATGCACATCTCTATCCAGGGACAATGTGGAGCCTCCTAATTTTTGGCTGTCCTGCCAAAGGGCTATACTACAATAGACCCACTTCCTTACAATGGGCACTTCAGGTTTACAGGCCCTCATGCACGTCTCTATCCAGGGACAATGTGGAGCCTCCCAATTTTTGGCTGTCCTGCCAAAGGGCTATACTACAATAGACCCACTTCCTTACAATAGGCACTTCAGGTTTACAGGCCCTCATGCACGTCTCTATCCAGGGACAATATGGAGCCTCCCAATTTTTGGCTATCCTGCCAAAGGGCTATACTACAATAGACCCACTTCCTTACAATGGGCACTTCAGGTTTACAGGCCCTCATGCACGTCTCTATCCAGGGACAATGTGGAGCCTCCCAATTTTTGGCTGCCCTGCCTAAGGGCTATACTACAATTGACCCACTTCCTTACAATGGGCACTTCTGGTTTACAGGCCCTCATGCACGTCTCTATCCAGGGACAATGTGGAGCTTCCCAATTTTTGGCTGTCCTGCCAAAGGGCTATACTACAATAGACCCACTTCCTTACAATGGGCACTTCTGGTTTACAGGCCCTCATGCATGTCTCTATCCAGGGACAATGTGGAGCCTCCCAATTTTTGGCTGTCCTGCCAAAGGGCTATACTACAATAGACCCACTTCCTTACAATGGGCACTTCAGGTATACAGGCCCTCATGCACATCTGTATGCAGGGGCATTGGTGAACCTCACAATTTTGGACTGCCCTGGCAAAGGAAAATACTACAAAGACTCACTTCCTCAAAATGGGCACATTAGACTCAAGAGGCCTTCATGTACGTCTCTTCTCAGGGACATCGGAGTGCCACACAATGTTTTCACGTAAAATCTTTCATGTAATCTCCAAAAGTAACATACACCAGCTCTATCTCACTATTGGGTATGTGCCCTTAACATTTCCGCCATGAAAATTCATTTTGGTGTCATTTTTTAAGGTTTTCTGGTGAGTCCGAAAAAATGGCGTAAAACGCAGACAAAATTGTTCACAGCTGTGACTTTTGAGTGATAAATGCTTCAAGGGGTCTTCCCCATGCTGTTGCCTTGTCATTTGAGCACTCTGAGACTTTTGTGACATTTTTAGGGTTTCTACATGCTGCCAGGGGGGTCATTTCATAAAAATATTTGGGTCTCCCATAGGATAACATTGGGCTCGGTGCTCGGGCCGAGTACACGAGTATCTTGGGATGCTTGGCCCGAGCCTCGAGCACCCGAGCTTTTTAGTACTCGCTCATCACTAGTTAGAAATAAATGGACTGTGTGCTGCAGTTGGCTGCTGTAGGGAGAGAAGAGAGAGAAGATTTTCTTTACACAGCTTCCAAAAAGTGTGGTGGTGTCCATAACATCCAATCACGGCACATCTTTCATTTTACCTCAGCAGTATAAGAAATGAAAGCTGAGCTTTGATTGGTTGTCATGGGCAGTAAAGACAGAATGACAGATTTGTTTTTTAGTCACAGTTCATAACAGCCAAGATAGGAATCATCACTGGAACAAAAAAACGTTGTCCAGCGAGAACGTCTTTGCAACCTGGACTCAATAACATAGTTGCGAAAGGTTTAGTTAATCTCACTAAAGATCTCCTGCAATCACGCCACGTTAAGCTTGGGCTGATGAAGCAGCTTGTGAAAGCTCTACCGAAAGAAGGAGAGACTAGTACCTGGGTACCAGGTTTCAGGGACTGTCCAAAGCAAAACTGATGAAAGATGTTTTTGTGTGTTCGGATATTTGGACAATCATGAAGGACAACATGTTCGAAACAAAAATGAAAGCTGTTGAGAAAAGGGTTGGGGATTCTTTTTACAAAAGTCATGAAAAAAATTCTAGGTAAATACAAAGAACCAAAATTTAAGTCTATTGTGGAGAACATGCTGAAACATTTAAAAATCTTGGAATGTCTGATAAATTTAAGGTTACATTTTTTTTATTCAAATTTGGACTACTTTCCTGTAGTCCAAAACCTTGGTGAAAACCTTGGTGCTGTTAGCGAAGGGCAAGGGGAAAGAATTCATCAGACCTCCGAGTGATGATAAAGCAGCTAGTTTGTCACGCTCCCCATAGGTGGAGTGATGTCCCTGGGGCCCTTGGGAAGGATCAAGCTTTAGCACAGAGGGAGGCAGCTTACCACACGAGTCTTGATACCGGTTTCTTCAAGGCCACTGATGTGCAGCTCCCCATGTTCAGGCAAACGAAGTCTATAGTGAGAACTGTACCTTTGATAACAATAACTGTCACACACACACCAGGTCTTTGTTTCTGTACCTTTACTGATGTTGTTGGCAAAGGTAGGTCCTGGGTACAATCAGGGTGGTCAGGTGGCAGTTAGGATTTCCACATTTGTAAGTTATGAGGCCTCCATATTACTGTATGTTTGTTTAAGTCCTGGGCTATCTAAAACCTAGCCCTGACCTCTCCTTTATCTCTCACTTGTATAGCAGGCAATGAGAACCGTTCTCCTGGGTAACACTAACTCCACTGTGGTCCCTGGCTCTATTAATGGCAGTGCTGGAAGTGTTCCTGTGCCAGGAGACTGAAGTCCCCTTCGCTCTGCGGTCTTTTCTGCTGGGCCTGACTGAACCCATGCAGACTCGGACTCTGGTATCCGGGTTGCTTCTTCTGGGGTGAACTGAACTGGTCCTTCCACCCCTTTTGTATATCGCCTCACCTCCGACCCTCACACAGGATCTCTCACACTTCACTTGACTCGACTGACTCTGCCAACTGTCCCTTTTGACTCACTCAGACTGGAGCTAACTGGCTCTGACTGGAACTAACTGGCTTTCCACCCAGTCACCTCAGACACCTCACCCACTAAGCTCCACCCCCAGGCTGGTTTAAGGGACAGTGCTCACCACTATACAAGTTCAGCTGCACTAGACCCTAACCTCGGTTTAGTGGAGTGCTGTGATGAGTCTGTCTTTGTGCGTGTGTCATGTGAATTCTCCTAATGTGGAAATCCCTTCCTGCACCTACCAGGTGTTACTGTGGCTACTAAACCATAGGGTCCAACATTGCCATCTTCTCTGGGGCACAGCTCATTTAAAATGAAATGAGGCAAAATGGAAAACTGTTCTGTGGTTAAAAGATTAATCAAATATTGAAATTCTTTATGGAAACCACAGACGGTGTGTGCTGCTGACTGAAGTGGAGAGGTACCATCTAGTTTATCAGTGCACAGCGCAGAACCCTGCACCTCTGCTGGTATGGGGTGGCATTAGTGTCTATGGCATGGGAGATAACACGTCTTCAAAGACACTATTAATGCTGAGCATTTAAAACAATATATGCTTCCATCCAGACACCGTCTATTTCAGGAAAGGCCTTGTATTTTTCAGCAAGACAGTGGTAAACCACACACTGCATCCATCACAGCAGCAAGGCTTCAAAGAAGAAGAGATTTGGTTATGAACTGGCCTCCTGCAGATCAGACCTTTCACCAATAGAAAACATTTAGTGCATTATGAAACAACATATCCAGTAAGAAGACATAACTATTGAGCAATGAGAATACTACATTAGGCAAGAATGGAACACCATTCCTCTCCTACAATTCTAGCAGTTAGTCTCCTTAATTCCCAGATGTTCACAGACTGTTGTAAAGAAGAGGTGATACTACACAACAGTAGATGTAGTCGTGTCTCAACTTTTTTTTAGATCTGTTGCTGCCGTCCATTTCTAAATCAGGTAATTACTTAAACTGAAATAGAAAATGTCTCCCGTTCGTCTCCTGAGCTGTGTTCAATGTTCCGACTGAACTATGGCTGTTGGAGATTTCCAGATCATTGCATTCATGTTTTCTTTACATTTTTCAGAACGTCCCAACTTATTTGAAATTGAGGTTGTAATAAATAATGTAGATTGCTGTGTGTAATGCCTGCTGTAAAATGGACTGTAGGAGATGAAGCATCGCACTAGAATCATGTGAGTAAATACAACGTATTCAGCGTTGTACGACTCTGCTGCACCTCACGCCTTTTTTTGTGTGTTATCTTTAGCCATCTTGGCTGGCTATAGAAAATCAGTAAGTGCATTATGTAAGACTCGTGCAGGCAGCAGTGAAAAGGTTACAGTCTCCTCATAAAGGATCCATATTGGTATCCACAGCCATCCTACTGTTACCATGGAGCCAGAAGCAGCAATAAAAAGCCAACAGGAAATGTAAGCCTTCTTTTATCACAAGCATCTCTTCCTTGAGAAGACCTAAGGTTATACAGAAGCATTTAACTCTCCATGTACTGGAGAGGAAAGACACATTCTGATACTGTCATCAATTTGAGCTCAGCAAACAGTTACTATGATATATATATATATATATATACATATCTTGCATATCTTATGAATTATATTAGCCATAACATAGCCTGTCAGCATAGTCATATGTGCACATCTTTATCCTGTCTAGCAAACCTCATCTATACTGTGATCAGCCATACACATGAGATAGACATCAGCAATACATTCATTACTAGTGTTAATTTTAAAGCTCTGTTAATTCCACATCACTATAAATGAGAAGAGAATTTGCATACATATAATATATATATGTATATATATTTTATATATATATATATATATATATATATATATATATAGATATAGATATATATATATATATATATATATTAAAGAGGGGAAGAAGACACTGCCCTTGCGGGCTTACAGTCTACATTCATGTGGCCGACATCTATCTTTTTAGACCATGTACATGTAATTATGTTAGTTATACCCCTTTGAACCCAGTCAGGCTCCATCCAACTTCACACAGTGTCTTACACCAGGGCTTGTATAATACAAACCCCAATGATTGACAGGTGCTTTGTACGACACTGCATTCTGACATTATTGTCTCCTCAATGTGCGAGGCACAATGATTGCATGCCTAAGGTTGCCAACTTGACTTTATTTTTTCTGGACAGCTTATCAAAATATCATGGATAGACATTACTTTTTATGGATACAGTGGAAAAACATAATAAACTATTATGATTATAAGTGATCCATGTCTACAGCCCATAATTCTGATATCAGCAGTATTCACTGAACTGTAAAATGATAATTAAAGTGAAAATAATCTGTATAATTTTCTTCAGCTTTAAATAAATGAAGTACAGGATAAACAAGTGCCCTATTCTTATGGACCATCCTGGAATTTCTGGACAATTGGTACCCAGTGCATGCCAAAAACCTTCAATTTTTTTTTTTATAAATTTGGAGGCATGCTGAGATACATTAAAGCCAAAGAGACATCTATAGTCTGGAGCAGGTCCAGCAGCTCATTAGAAGGTATCAAAGAACGTATCTTTCCACAGGGCAATAGTTAATGGAGAACAACCAGGGCATGCTGTCCCAGGTGTTGGGTGCTACCAACAATCCAGTATTCCTGGACTAGGATGCAAGGATAAAGGGTGAGGGCAAGGATACCTAAGCCTAGCTACAGCTCTGTTTCTTTCTACAAGGTTTAGTCAGTTGAACCACAGAAGTCACAAAATATTTTTCACCCTTTATAATTCCTAAAGGATAAGCCATTATGCTTACAATGAGAGCAAGCTACCAAAGATGACATGAACCCTAATAAGTTAATTGATACCCTAGTTAGCAAATTATTTTTTTTTTCACAGGCGTATTAAATCTTTTTAAAATAGTATTTTATTGATATGTTGCAATGGTAAATATAGGGAAATGGAATATAAAAGGAAGTGGAAAGGTAAAATAAGGTGAAAACAGGGTGAAACTAAGGTTACATTAGACCAGGGGTCTCAAACTCGGCTGGGTGTATGGGCCGCACAGAGGAAAAAAATAATTTGGGGGGCCGCATTCTTTGCAGGACAAAGTGACATTTTTATTGGTACCATATATATATATTTTTTTACACACCTTTGGATCACTGATTTTGAACATTTTTCACTTGTTTGTTATAATAAATGTGCATTCTTTGTTTAAATATATGGAAAAAAAAATTGATGGTAAAAAAAAGTCATGCCTTATTTTGTTGTTTGTTTTTTTTTTTACATTTTATCCCTTTCTTGTAACTAATAGTCTTACAATTATCACTATATAGAAATTTTGGCCAACATCTTTTAGTAATATTCCCCATCTTGTTGTAATGTGCCCATCCTTGTCCCCTTGTAGTATTGTGCCCCATCCTAGTCCCCATCCTACAGTAATGTGCTCATCCTTGTCCCCATCTTATAGTAATGTTCCCTATCTTTGTCCCCTTGTAGCAATCTCCCTATCCTGTAGTACTGTCCCCATCATATTGTTGTCCCATTCTATAGTAATGTGCCCATCCTACAGTAATGTTTCTATCCTATAGTAATGTGCCAACCTTGTCCCCATCCTATAGTAATGTCCCCAGCCTTGTCCCCATCTTATCATAATGGGCTTATCCTGTAGTAATGTATCCATCCTTGTCCCCATCCTATAGTAATGTCCCCAGCCTTATCCCTATCCTATAGTAATGTTTCTCATCCTTGTCCCCTTGTAGTAATGTCCCTATCCTGTAGTACTGTGCCCATCCTAGTCCCCATCCTATAGTAATGTCCCCAGCCTTGTCCCCATCTTATCATAATGGGCTTATCCTGTAGTAATGTATCCATCCTTGTCCCCATCCTATAGTAATGTCCCCAGCCTTATCCCTATCCTATAGTAATGTTTCTCATCCTTGTCCCCTTGTAGTAATGTCCCTATCCTGTAGTACTGTGCCCATCCTAGTCCCCATCCTATAGTAATGCCCCCAGCCTTGTCCCCATTCTATAGTAATATCCCCATGCAATAGTATTATGCCCATCCTTGTAATGTCCCCATCCTTTAGTAATGTTCCCAGCCTTATCCCCATTCTTTAGTAATGTCCCCAGCCTTGTCCCCATCCTATAGTAATGTGCCCACCTTGTCCCCATCCTATAGTCATGTGACCACCTTGTCCCCATCCTATAGTCATGTGCCCACCTTGTCCCTATTCTATAGTAATGTACCCACCTTGTCCCCATCCTATAGTCATGTGCCCACCTTGTCCCTATCCTATAGTAATGTGCCCACCTTGTCCCTATTCTATAGTAATGTGCCCACCTTGTCCCTATCCTATAGTAATGTGCCCACCTTGTCCCCATTCTATAGTCATATGCCCACCTTGTCCCTATTCTATAGTCATGTGCCCACCTTTTCCCTAGATTATAGTCATGTGCCCACCTTGTCCCTATTTTATAGTCATGTGCCCACCTTGTCCCCATCCTATAGTCATGTGCCCACCTTGAACCCATTCTATAGTCATGTGCCCACCTTGTCCTTATTCTATAGTCATGTGCCCACCTTGTCCCTATTCTATAGTCATGTGCCCACCTTGTCCCCATTCCTGTAGTCATGTGCCCACCTTATCCCCATCCTATAGTCATGTGCCCACCTTGTCCCTATTCTATAGTCATGTGCTCACCTTGTCCCCATCCTATAGTCATGTGCCCACCATGTCCCTATCCTATAGTCAGGTACCCACCTTGTCCCTATCCTATAGTCAAGTACCCACCTTGTCCCTATTCTATAGTCATGTGCCCACCTTGTCCCTATCCTATAGTCAGATACCCACCTTGTTCCCATCCTGTAGTCATGTGCCCACCTTGTCCCTATTCTATAGTCATGTGCCCATCCTATAGTAATGGGGGGGGGCAGAGGCTGTAACTTACCGATCGCTCCCCTCACCTTCCACAGACGCCGGAGTGAAGCTGAGAGGAGCGGTCTCCGGCCCCAGATCCACAGTGATTGGAGAGATCGGTCACAAGGCCGGTCTCTCCAATCAGAGCTGGGGGTGGGTGAAACTGAGGTCACCCAGCTCCAGCCAATGATCAGGGCTATAGCTGCACTGATATGGCTGGATTTCAATGTTTCAGCCATTTTCAATGGCTAAAACATTATAGTGGCTGTGATTGGTTGACGAACGCCGCTCAGCCAATCACAGCCTCCGTAGATCCGGGGAGGAGACACCACCCCTCCTGAGGTCCCCTCCTCCCCGATTCTTAGGTATTTGCAATGCAAAGCGATCGCAGCCACTGGGGCTGCGATTTCATCATGACGTATTGGGTACGTCATGGGTCCTTAAGTACCAGGGAGCCATGACGTACCCAGTAAGTCATAGGTCACTAAGGGGTTAATATGCCGTCCTACACACACGCACATGCACGCACACACACACACACACACACGCCCCCACCCATCATTCTTCTTACCTGTCCCGCGTTCCCTCGGCTGCCTCATCTCTGCTTTGTGCGGCCCCCAGGCCCGTTCCCCTGTTAACTAACGTGGTCGGTTCAGGGGCCGCAGCCCCTGTCAGTGATTTCTGTCAGATGATTGTTTTGCCGGTGCTGTGCGTGCAGAGCCCTTGACTCAGAGATCAGCGCCAGCAAAACATTCATCTAACAAAGTGCAGACAGTGGCTGCGGCCCCTGCAGCGGCCACGATAGTTAACAGGGACACGGGCTGGGGGCCGCACAAAGCAGCCTGAGGGGTCGCATGCGGCCCGCGGGCCGTGTGTTTGAGACCCCTGCATTAGACCTTTTAAGGCAACACAGGCTGAAAGACAGATTCTCTATTCTCCTAAATGCCCAAAATGCAGTTCTTATTATGATATAGACATAATGGGTGGAAATGTGTTACTGTATACCATATTTAATATGCCTTAAAGGGTTATTCCGATCTCCAAGATCCTATCCCAATATGTAGTAGGTGTAATATGGTAATAAGATTATTAGCAAATCCCTCCAATTACAAATGTTTTATAGTTCTGAAAAGTTATGTCACTTACCTCATGTGCAGGGTAGGAGCTTAGGTTTCCAAGGGTATGACCACGCGTATAGGGACAGTTAGTTTGTTACTAGTGGTTGTAACCATTGATACCTAAGCTACTGCCATGCCTGCCCATGAGGTAAGTGACAGCTTATCAGGAAAAAACTATACTACATTTCTAATTGGAGGTATTTGTTAATATTCCTATTATTACATATACTACATATTGGGATAGAATCCTGGAGATTAGAACAACGCTTTAACTGACGGCCATAAATGTAATGTGAATAGGGCCATAGATGCTAAGCCGCCTTTTAGTTGTATGTTCAATAGCTTATTGAAGCTATTGTACAAATGACGATGGATTCTCTCCATTCACAGTCCTTTTCCACTTAAACTCCTAATCATATGCAGAGTTTTACAAGACCTACTAATGCTGGTACCAATGGCACATCTGTACTAACAACAAATTTTAACAGATGCTTCCAAACATAAATCACTTTAAAAGGGCTGAGATAATTTTCTAGAAACAAGTTATGAGTGTACTGGGGAGAAGAAGGTGAGAAGGGTTAATAACACTACTTATTCTACATGATCTCTCTTGAAAGGGTTGAAAGCTTGCACAGCCATTGTAAAATAACAGAGCAGTTTAATGTGCTTGTAACCCACTAACCGTCCCCTTTTTCTTAATTGAGTTCATCCTGACATTGTGGAGGCAATGTTACTTAGATGTCAATATTTGCTCTTCCCCTTTATATTGTTATGATGTGCAGATCTTTTGGGATTAGTGCTGTAGGTTTGGAGCACTTTTGGAATGATTGATTATGGAAATCATACTGCCAGCCTGACCTCCGTCTGATTGCTGCACAGCAAGATTAGCTTCAGCACTTCAGCTCAGATATTGAGATAAATAGGAATCTGGCAGCCCCGGACTTGTAGATTCAATTTCTGCAGCCGGTCTGTTTAACTTCAGACTTGTAAAGTCAAGGTAATATGCCAGTTAGACGCATTTCTAAATCATAATGACGCTTTAATTTTACAAGGTAAAAAAATAAATAAATAAAAAAGTACATGATTATATTTCTTAATCTAATATGCTTGGCATGGAAGACAGCCTATCAGTCACCCCGATCTGCAGATGAATGAAAAATACTATAAAAACACAATGTTGGCAAGAGTACTATATGTGAAGTCCCACAGGTGTTGTTGTGTCGGTGCATTACCTTCAGGGACTCCACATGGATGGAACAGTCTGGTCACAGGTAGGGAACCTTCTTTTAGGATTTTCGTGATGCCACTTTCAATATTGCGGTCAGTGGGGACCGCCACTGCAGATTAAGGGATGCCTGGGGCTGATGCTGGGTGCAGTCAGTTGTAGTGGCCTCCCGAGAGTGAGGCAAGCCCCAGGACCCTGTGTAAGTGTGTGGAACCACAAGGCGCAGAATGACTCAGGCACAGTCCAAACAGTCTTTCAGGGATTTTATTCACTGATGGTGGCAGGGTGAGTAACCCGGGCGTAGCTGGGATGAACCAGGCTGGAACCAGGCGTCCTTCAGGCTGACTTGTGAGGGTGGCTACTGACTTGCCTTCTCTAGCCCTTCTGTTGTTTGTGATGACCCCGACTTGCAGTCCCTACGGGGGTCACCCAGGGAAGTTGCTGCTCCCCTCGTTTCGGCCCGTTTGCTTGTAGCCTGGACCAGGTCAATCCGGCTGCTTGCCTCCTGTGAACTATGGGCCCTCTCTTTGCTACGTGGCTGCGGACTCTGTGGTGGTATGGTGTGGGCTTTAAGGGCCCCACACCGGCAGGTTTGGCAGAAGAAAGGTGAATCTATCTCTGCACTGGGACCTGTTACCCCTGCGGGCCTGGTACCTTCCTGGCAGTCCCCTTACTCTGCCACCCCTTTGCTCTCTCTAGCCTTGGATGGATTTCGGGTGGCACTACCAGGTGACAGATCTTCCCCGTCAGTAGTCACTGCGCGTACGCTGTCAGCTTGTGTCAGACTCCAGGGTCTGCTGCATGTGTCTGCTCTCCCTGAGCTCCACTCACTAACTGGCTCACTGCTCCCCCTCTCCTGTTCTCGCATATGCAACGTAGCAACCAGGCTCTCTACCACACCCCTTGAGTAGACATGGAGGCCACACCCCCTCCTGGAAGCTCTCAGGAGTCTTCCCAAAGGTACATGTGTGAGACCTGATTACTATGCGCCTGTGTAGTCACACCTCAGTCAGCCTTCTGGATTACCTGTATTGTACTGCCCCCAGCATGGGTGCAGTACTCAGTGGTGCCTGGCCAGGTCAGGGGCGCCACAATATAATAATGAATAATCACAAACTAGTAAAGACCAAATTCATGCTCAATACACACTATTTCCACTAGTAAATTTTAAGATTCATGCAGAAGGACAAGTGTATGATTTTGGTCCTTAAAGAGTAACTATTATTTTTTATTTTTTCATAAATCAATAGTACACATGAAAATATGCACCCTTGTAATATATCTTATCAGAGAAATCTGCTTCTTTCTCCACCAGGACACATCATTAGAGATGACCGGACCCATCAAAATTTAGGTTCGCCAGACTTTTGGTAAAAGTTCAGTTTGGGAAACGGACTTGACCTGAACTTGACCCCGGATCCCGAACCCCATATAAGTCAATGGGAACTCGAATGTGTGTGCTGTAAAGTGGCAGTAAAATGGTCATAGTAAGGGCTAGGGGGCTGAAAAGGAAGCAATATGGGGGCAATTGTCTTGGAAACAATTGGATATGGAATAATTTAAAAAAAAAACAGCATGGGCATCCACCTATTTTTGATAACCAGCGCAGGTAAAACAGAGAGCTGCGGGCTGCAACTCTCAGCTGTCTGCTTTACCTTGGCTGATTAAAAAATAGAGGGCATCCCACGCTGTTCTTTTAAATTATTTAAATAAATCATTTAAAATAAATGGCATGGGCTTTGCCCTATTTTTGGTGACCAGCCAAGGTAAAGCAGACAATTGGGTGCTAGTATTATCAGGCTGGGAAGGCCCATGGTTATTTGACACTTCCCACCCTAAAAATAGCAGCCCATAGCCACCCTAGAAGTGGCACATGTATTAGATGCACAAATTTGGTTGCCATATCCAGCTCTTCCCAATTGCCCTGGTGCGATGGCAATTGCGGGTAATACTTGTGGGTTTCATGTCAGCTGTGACTTGATAGCTGATATCAATCCCAGGGCTTAGTAATATAGAAGTGTCTATGAGACACCTCCATTACTAACCCAGCAAGTGTAGAGTTAAAAAAAAAAACAGAAACGGGAAAAAACGTTTATTTAAATAAAGACTCCCCCAAACTCCCTCTTTCACCAATTTATTACTTCAAAATAAATCCTGGAAGTTCCAACGTAATCTAAAGAGTAATGTCCCATGATGTTCATCGATTTCTATGCAGCTTTGTTCTGAGAACTTTCTCGGAATGGGGCTCCATAGGTCACTGCAAGTCAGCTATATGTATGGAATTTCTCACAAGCTGTTGTCTGGGGGTGCCAGCTGTCGCACCTCCACTGATCAGACATTAATGATCTATCCTAAGGATAGGTCATCAATATTA
The DNA here is from genome assembly GCF_048569485.1 of Anomaloglossus baeobatrachus. Taxonomy (NCBI): domain Eukaryota; kingdom Metazoa; phylum Chordata; class Amphibia; order Anura; family Aromobatidae; genus Anomaloglossus; species Anomaloglossus baeobatrachus. The sequence goes on from NC_134359.1 coordinate 133,161,200, forward strand.
AAGTCCTGGACAATCCCTTTAAGAAAAGTGACACCTACAGTTGTCCATGTGGAGGCCAAAGCCTGAGTCTCTAAAGCGGGCTTTACACGCTACGATATATCTAACTAGATGTCGGCGGGGTCACATCGTGACGCACATCCGGCATCGTTAGTGATATCGTAGCGTGTGACAGCTACGTGCGACAGTGAACGAGCAGAAATACTCACCTTCTCGTTCATCGTTGACATGTCGCTCATTTTCAAAGAATCGAACGTCCGGTTGTTCAATGTTCCCAAGGCAACACACATCGCTCTGTGTGACACCCCGGGAACGATGAACACAGCTTACCTGCGGCCGCCGGCAATGCAGAAGGAAAGAGGTGGATGGGATGTTTACGTCCCTCTCATCTCTGACCCTCCGCTTCTATTGGCCGGCCGCTGTGTGACGTCGCTGTGACGCCGAATGTCCCTCCCCCTTCAGGAAGTGGATGTTTGCCGCCCACAGCGAGGTCGTTTGGAAGGTAAGTATGTGTGACGGTGGGGTTACAGCATTGTGCGACACGGGCAAGAAATTGTCCGTGCCGCACAAACGATGGGGGCGAGTGCAATCGCAAATGCGATCGCACGAGAAATTGCAGCATGTAAAGCAGGCTTAAGTCACTGTATCATTGCAAAATCTGCACAGATTAGTAAATGTACCTTCTCTGAAATGATTATCGTTAAATATTGTGGATGGCTAAGCTTTTATATTATTGTCGGAAAGCAATAGCTGCTACTTACACATGAATCACATGTTGCCCACTTTCCCGTTTTATGGAATCATTCACAATGATCGTAGAGACTTGAGAAACCAGCAAGACTTGAAATGTTCTTTTGATATGTTCACAGATTCTAGGATGAGATGTTATTGGCCCTTAGGAGTAATTTGGGCTGGCCAGCCTCTCCTGGGGATGAGTCATTACTCTTTCAAGTCTTCCATTTGATAATAACATCTCTGCTGTGCACTGAATAAAAGAATTGGACGCTGTAGCCTTATCAGGTATATGTGAAAATATTTCACATCATTTATGCTACAAATGTCTTTAAAAATAAGTAGTAGGCACAGATTAAAGAAAATCTCTACTTCCCTGCATATATCTGCCAGATAAATGCTGAGATCTAGTTCTCTTCTCTTATTTCGTAGTGTAGCCTACTTATTGTAAAATGTTCAGCTTTCAATTTGTGGCCCAGCAAGTTTTTTTCCCACTGGTTTCTTTATCTAGACATTGTGACTGTCATTCTGTTGTCTTATGTTATGAGAGAAGCTGGTTTGTGACGTTCTGTACACAGCAATGCCAGCTAACTGACCCATGTAAATTGCAGATTATCTAAACTGGCCATGATCCAACTCCATGAATGAAGGAAAATAAAGTTGATCTAATGATGATGTAGGTGCATATATATACACTGTGGCCATTAAAATGAGGGGTGCTCTGCCCCATTCTATTTTCAGTTCTGGAAGGCACATAGAAAGCTGAGACACTAGCGTTAGGGACCATCCTGATTTGGTACACCATGTTGTGGTGGGATGGCTTGTACGCTCTTATGATACAAAATGTCAACCAAGCGCCCTATATTTTTTACATAAGCTACTATCTATTTGCTTACTACATTCTTTTTATCCTAGATTATATTTGTCTGCTAATGTCCACAATGTATCTGGACTAACAGGTGTGTGGGCCCTTGTTTCTGGTTTTGCTTCAGTTACTTGTACTTAGTACTGGTAGTTAGTACATTTGAGGGTGTGAATGACCCTTTTGGGCTGTGTACCTTATCTACTCAGCTTTCCACAGGCAGGTGTTAAACATAGTTAGGCGTAGGTCTTGCTCTGACCCATTTTACAGTGCCTTGCGAACATATTCGGCCCCCTTGAATTTTTCAACTTTTTCCCACATTTCAGGCTTCAAACATAAAGATAAAAAATTGAAATGTTATGGTGAAGAATCAACAACAAGTGGGACACAATTGTGAAGTTGAACGAAATTTATTGCTTATTTTAAACTTTCATAAAAAAAATAATAGACTGAAATTCTTTCCCATTCTTCCTTTGCAAACAGCTCGAGCTGAGTGAGGTTGGATGGAGAGCGTTTATGAACAGCAGTTTTCAGCTCTTTCCACAGATTCTCGATTGGATTCAGGTCTGGACTTTGACTTGGCCATTCTAACACCTGGATACATTTATTTGTGAACCATTCCCTTGTAGATTTTGCTTTATGTTTTGGATCATTGTCTTGTTGAAAAAACAAATCTCTGTTTCAATCTCAGGTCTTTTGCAGACTCCAACAGGTTTTCTTTAAGAATGGTCCTGTATTTGGCTCCATCCATCTTCCCATCAATTTTAACCATCATCCCTGTCCCTGCTGAAGGAAAGCAGGCCCAAACCATGATGCTGCCACCACCATGTTTGAAAGTGGGGATGGTGTGTTCAGAGTGATGAGTTTTGTTGCTTTTACGCCAAACATATTGTTTGGGATTGTGCCCAAAAAGTTAGATTTTGGTTTCATCTGACCAGAGCACCTTCTTCCACATGTTTGGTGTGTCTCCCAGGTGGCTTGTGGCAAACTTTAAACGACCCTTTTTATGAATATCCAGCAAAATCCAGCTTCTCCACCATGACAGAAGATCACTCTACTCTAAGATCACATCTAACCACCTGTGCACTTGACCCGCTCCCATCGCATCTCATCCCCAACATCACCGCAGTCCTCATCCCAGCCCTAACCCATCTCTTCAACCTATCACTAACAACTGGTGTATTCCCTTCATGCTTTAAACATGCCTCAATCACACCCATCCTCAAAAAGCCCTCCCTTGACCCATCCTCTGTGTCAAACTATCACCCCATATCACTTCTCCCGTATGCCTCAAAACTGCTGGAACAGCATGTCCATCTTGAACTGTCCTCATACCTCTCTTCCTGCTTTCTCTTTGATCGGCTACAATCTGGCTTCCGACTTCATCATTCCACTGAAACTGCCCTGACCAAAGTTGCTAACGACCTACTAACCGCAAAAGCCAAGCGACACTACTCTGTCCTCCTCCTCCTGAAACTGTCCTCTGCCTTTGACACAGTAGACCACTCCCTTCTATTACAAATTCTCTCATCTCTGGGCATCAGAGACTTGGCGCTATCTTGGATCTCCTCATACTTATCCAACCGAACTTTCAATGTCTCCCACTCTCACACCACTTCCTCATCTCGCACCCTATCTGTCGGGGTCCCCCAAGGTTCAGTTCTTGGACCCCTGCTGTTCTCCATTTACACCTTCGGCCTGGGACAGCTCATAGAGTCCCATGGCTTTCAGTATCATCTCTATGTTGATGAAACGCAGATCTACCTCTCTGGACCTGACATCACCTCCCTACTAACCAGAATTCCACAATGTCTGTCTGCTATTTCATCCTTTTTCTCTGCTCGATTCCTAAAACTGAACATGGACAAAACAGAATTCATTGTCTTTCCTCCTCACTCAACTCCCCCACCTGACATATCCATCAATGTCAATGGCTGCTCACCTTAACCAGTGCCACGCGCTCGCTGCCTGGGAGTAATCCTAGACTCTGATCTCTCTTTCAAGCCACACATCCAAGCCCTTTTCACCTCCTGCCGCCTCCAACTCAAAAATATTTCCCGGATTCGTACATTCCTTTCCCAAGAAGCTGCAAAAACCCTAATACATGCCCTTATTATCTCCCGTCTGGATTATTGCAATCTCCTGCTCTGTGGCCTCCCTTCTAACAGTCTCGCACCCCTACAATCTATTCTAAACTATGCCGGCTAATCCACCTGTCCCCCCGCTACTCCCCGACCTCTCCTCTCTGCCAATCCCTTCACTGGCTTCCCATTGCCCAATGACTCCAGTTCAAAACACTAACCATGACATACAAAGCCCTCCACAACCTGTCTCCTCCCTACATCTGTGACCTAGTCTCCCGGTACTTACCTACACGTAACCTCCGATCCTCACAAGATCTCCTTCTCTACTCCCCTCTCATCTCCACTTCCCACCATCGCATCCAAGATTTCGCCTGTGCCTCCCCCATACTCTGGAATGCTCTGCCACAACACATCAGACTCTCACCTACCTTGCCAAGCTTCAAAAGGAACCTGAAGACCCACCTCTTCCGTCAAGCCTACAACCTGCCGTAACTCTCAGTCTGATACAGCGCCGCACAATCAGCTCTACCCTCACCTACTGTATCCTCACCTATCCCTTCTAGACTGTGAGCCCTCGCGGGCAGGGACCTCTCTCCTCCTGTACCTGTCTGTGTCTTGTACTATTTATGATTATTGTACTTGTCCCTATTATGTATACCCATTTCACATGTAAAGCGCCATGGAATTGATGGCGCTATAATAATAAATAATAATAATAATAATAATAATAATAATAATGGATATCTTTGAGAAATGGCTTTCTTCTTGCCACTCTTCCATAGAGGCCAGATTTGTACAGTGAATGACTGATTGTTGTCCTATGGACAGATCTCTGAAGTTCATCCAGAGTGATCATGGGCCTCTTGGCTGCATCTCTGATCAGTCTTCTCCTTGTTTGAGATGAAATTTTTGAAGTACGGCCGGGTCTTGGTAGATTTGCAGTGGTATGATACTTTTTACATTTCAATATGATCGTTTGCACAGTGCTTCTTGGGATGTTTAAAGTTGTGGAAATCTTTTTGTAACCAAATCCAGCTTTAAACTTCTCCACAACAGTATCATGGACTTGCCTGTTGTGTTCCTTGGTCTTCATGATGCTCTCTGTGCTTTAGGTCTCTTTCACATGCACGTCAAAATCACACATGTGCCGCGAGACACGAATTTTCCTTGCGTGTTGCGTTTGGTAAGTACGTGTCTCCGGTACGTGCATGCCATGTGTGTTCTACGTGTGCTATCCGTGATAACACACAGAGAACCGGTAATTTTAATACTCACGTGGTCCTTGCTGCTGTCCAGGGTACTGATCTTCGGCTCCAGCCCCACCCACTCCCCGCTGATGCTGCTTCTGGCCGAGCGGAGGGGCGGAGATTAGCACCCGTGACATCACGCCCACCTCCTTAACATGCTCATAATGAGCGGCGGTCGGCAGCAACTGTTTGCAGCAGAAGATTCTGCAGGGCTGGGGGAGGTAAGTATGTTTTTTTTATTTTAAAATCATGACACGTGTTTCTCCGGCGCATGTCACAGGGGACTGCATCCACACTACATCCGTGTGGTATGGATGCGGGCCATGTGACACTTGTGATACCGCAGAAAAACGGACATGTCAGCGTGAGAAACACACGGACACACGTAAGTACGGAACGGACACACGTTCCGTTCAAAAATACTTACGTGTGTCCAATACATTAGGAATACATTGGTCCACGTGTGTACGGGTCTCCGGTACATGAGAAAACTGCCAAACACGTACCGGAGACACGTGCGTGTGAAAGAGGCCTTAATCAGAATACTGAGACTATCATAGAGCAGGTACATTTATACGGAGACTAGATTACACACAGGTGGCTTATATTTATCATCATCGGTCATTTAGGACAACAATGGATCATTCAGAGATCCTCAATGAACTTCTGGAGTGAGTTTGCTGCACGGAAAGTAAAGGGGCCGAATAATAGTAAAGGGGCCAAATAATATTGTACGCCCCAATTTTCAGGGTTTTTATATAACTTTAAAATAAGCAATACATTTCGTTCCACTTCACAATTGTGTCCCACTTGTTGTTGATTCTTCACCAGAAAATTTAATTTTTTTATCTTTATGTTTGAAGCCTGAAATTTGGGAAAAGGTTGAAAATTTCAAGGGGGCTGAATACTTTCGCAAGGCACTGTATTTGAGGCTTGTGGCACATATTGAGTTGAGTTACTAAAGATAGGATTGGGTATACCTTATTGAGGTGTAAAATGGTGGTCGAGTTCCTACTCCTGAAAACACCAAAAGTGTTCTTAAATATATATGTGTGATAAGATATAAAGTAATGTTATGTAGGAAAGTAATAAATACCGTAATATAGGAATGCATAAGATGTAGTGTAATGTATAAATAGAGCGATGTATTATAATGATGTTTAGTGACTGCAAGTAAATGTCACCATCTAGTGGCCGACATTATAAGAATATAGGTAAAAGTTTATGTAGGATGTTTTGGTAAGATAGGTTGCCCGGTAAATGACTGCAGGGCAAGAAATAGTTAAGCTGTGGGATTATCTCACAGGGGAAGGAGCCAGTCCTTAGGTAAAGGTCAGATTCCATCTTAGAATGCAGATAGGATGCAGCTTGTGACCGAAACAGATAGACCTCAGGTCTAAGTTGCAGCAGAGCCACATGACATGGGTGTCCTTATAGAGGGAGACAGTTACAATGGATAGCGTGACTGAAAAAAAGAGGTATCAACTAAGAAAGAGAAGGAGGTGTCTGTGACATGGAGGGATCTAGTGGAGCCGGGTCAGCACACTGACCGAAGGAATGGTGCTGGTGGAAGACAGAAAGAGACAAGGAATGAAGTGAGTTTCTTAAGTGAGTGTCCCTGAGGCATCTTCAGTGGCTTATATGTTATGAAGTAGTAACCGTGGACGATCACAAAAAATCCCATAAATCAGGAAAAAACAAAAACCACAATCCCCAATTTATCGGTCAACACTAGAAGTAGCAGTGGGATGTTCCTAACACACCTAGATACCTTGTCACTGCTGGAGAAACTTGTTACACCTCAAAGATAGAAATGTGGAATCCTAACTTGCCTCGGAGCAGTCCCCAAAGGAATAGCAAGCCCCCAACATGTATTGATGGTAATGTAAGAAAACACAATATACAGATAGAAAATATAGATTAGCAAAGGTGAGGCCCGACTTACTAGATACAACAGGACAGGAAAGGTAACGGATTGCGGCAAGCAAAAAACCATGCTAAAAATTGGAAACTCCTGATAGAAAAAAGGCCCTAAGACCACACGGTCTTCCCCTGCCATATCAGGTACTCTTGTGCCAGACACTTTGAACAGAACTGCAGATATAATGGGAAGAAACAAATCACAGAACAAATAAACCTCTAAGGTGCAAATAATCCAAATCAGAACAGGGAGAAACTCCTTTTCTTGCTGAAGGAACTGCCCTGCCAAATAGCAGAGAGCCAGATCCTCACATACAAGAAAAAAGACACAGAGCAAAATGGAGAAAGAAAAACACAAACACCCGTAGGTGCAAAACCAGCAATTAGGCAAAGAAAACCTGCAGACTTATCTGGAGTGAATTCTGTCGCAGGATACATTGAGGAAACTGAAGGACCAACTCCAAGCCATCTTCAGAGGCAGAAGAAAACATGTATCACTGGCAACAGCTAAGCAAAAACTGCTCTCCTATATACACCAGGCTGGTCAGCAATAGGACTTCCTGGATTCCAAATTAATACCAACACCTGTTTGAGTCACAGATTCAGAATGAGCTTCATTACCATTCTTGGCCACCAGAGGGAATTCCAAGCCAGCACCCACTTGGATGACATTCACAACACTTATAGCTCAGTCCCACTATATTGGCAACATACCTCTAAGAGGGAAAAAGACATGGAACTGCTTGAGGAGGAGAATGTCTTCCAAGGACTGTGATGTGGTACTAGGCAGGTAGTGTTGAAAAGAAAAGGACTTATGGAGGTAGGAACAACTGAAGTGAAGAATGTGCCTAATGATCCTCAGTGATACTGAAATGTGCAAGAAAATGTGTGCTTGCTCTCTAATGTACATTGTTGGTGCCACGTTTATGTTCAGTAAAACTCATTTTTTTTATGAACTTGTGGTCTCCCTTAATGAACTGTGTACCATCTGGTCCTGGCTGGCCAAAACCATTGGCAACATTTGGCCTGCAAAGCCGTACCTCAGTAGTGCAACCACACACCCAGCCAGAACCTCCATCTTCATGTAGGGGGTGGAGTGTGGCAGACGACTACCACCCTGCGCCACATTACAGAGGAGCGATGTTATGCTTTTTTTTAATCAAAAAAGGTCAACTAAATACCCTATGAATTTTACACATGCTATTATTTATTTACTTATTGCAGCCTGTCTATGCATTATGTTTTTATTCTAGGCTATATTTACGTAGTATCGATCTAATAGTTTAATAATTCCATAGAAATAGAGATTCCAACAGCCACAAAAATATGTGATAAAAAATAACTTTTAATGGATCATAATTAAGAAATATGGAAAATTTGCAAGATTAAAAACAAACTCCTGCTGTCTCATGCGCTTCATTTCATATATACAGTGCCTACAAGTAGTATTCAACCCCCTGCAGATTTAGCAGGTTTGATAAGATGCAAATAAGTTAGAGCCTGCAAACTTCAAACAAGAGCAGGATTTATTAACAGATGCATAAATCTTACAAACTAACAAGTTATGTTGCTCAGTTAAATTTTAATAAATTTTCAACATAAAAGTGTGGGTCAATTATTATTCAACCCCTAGGTTTAATATTTTGTGGAATAACCCTTGTTTGCAATTACAGCTAATAATCGTCTTTTATAAGACCTGATCAGGCCGGCACAGGTCTCTGGAGTTATCTTGGCCCACTCCTCCATGCAGATCTTCTCCAAGTTATCTAGGTTCTTTGGGTGTCTCATGTGGACTTTAATCTTGAGCTCCTTCCACAAGTTTTCAATTGGGTTAAGGTCAGGAGACTGACTAGGCCACTGCAACACCTTGATTTTTTCCCTCTTGAACCAGGCCTTGGTTTTCTTGGCTGTGTGCTTTGGGTCGTTGTCTTGTTGGAAGATGAAATGACGACCCATCTTAAGATTCTTGATGGAGGAGCGGAGGTTCTTGGCCAAAATCTCCAGGTAGGCCGTGCTATCCATCTTCCCATGGATGCGGACCAGATGGCCAGGCCCCTTGGCTGAGAAACAGCCCCACAGCATGATGCTGCCACCACCATGCTTGACTGTAGGGATGGTATTCTTGGGGTCGTATGCAGTGCCATCCAGTCTCCAAACGTCACGTGTGTGGTTGGCACCAAAGATCTCGATCTTGGTCTCATCAGACCAGAGAACCTTGAACCAGTCTGTCTCAGAGTCCTCCAAGTGATCATGAGCAAACTGTAGACGAGCCTTGACATGACACTTTGAAAGTAAAGGTACCTTACGGGCTCATCTGGAATAAAGACCATTGCGGTGGAGTACGTTACTTATGGTATTGACTGAAACCAATGTCCCCACTTCCATGAGATCTTCCCGGAGCTCCTTCCTTGTTGTCCTTGGGTTAGCCTTGACTCTTCAGACAAGCCTGGCCTCGGCACGGGTGGAAACTTTCAAAGGCTGTCCAGGCCGTGGAAGGCTAACAGTAGTTCCATAAGCCTTCCACTTCCGGATGATGCTCCCAACAGTGGAGACAGGTAGGCCCAACTCCTTGGAAAGGGTTTTGTACCCCTTGCCAGCCTTGTGACCCTCCACGATCTTGTCTCTGATGGCCTTGGAATGCTCCTTTGTCTTTCCCATGTTGACCAAGTATGAGTGCTGTTCACAAGTTTGGGGAGGGTCTTAATTAGTCAGAAAAGGCTGGAAAAAGAGATAATTAATCCAAACATGTGAAGCTCATTGTTCTTTGTGCCTGAAATACTTCTTAATACTTTAGGGGAACCAAACAGAATTCTTGTGGTTTGAGGGGTTGAATAATAAATGACCCTCTGAATAAACTTTTCACAATTTAAAAATAAAAATAAAAAAAGAAATAACATTCTTTTTTGCTGCAGTGCATTTCACACTTCCAGGCTGATCTACAGTCCAAATATCACAATGCCAAGTTAATTCCAAATGTGTAAACCTGCTAAATCTGCAGGGGGTTGAATACTACTTGTAGGCACTGTAGATCCTTAGTCAAGTCATAGTCCTATATGAGCCATATGTAATCTGCATAAGACTGCAGGGGTTTATTTATCATGCAGATTTTCCATTTTTTAATTTACGATTCATTAAAGCTTATATGTTAGTGGATGCTGGAATTTCCATTTCTATAGATTTATTCTCATATAAACCTGAGCACCAGCGCAGTGTCTATTATTTCCATGCACCACAGCTGAGATAACTAAATGGATTTCCAGGACTTTTTCTCCAAAACTTGTATGTGGGATGGTGAGCTGTTTCTCCATTTTTTATTTTTGTATTTTGCTTTGATACTTTGGAACTATTTAAACAAAGTGCAAAAAAACCCCCAACCAATGGCCTATACATTTCAAAGTCTACCCACGCTCTTAATCATGCGACAGTGCACTAATGCTTCATTCTTGTGCCAATCAATGCACTTGCTGCCCTTCTGATATAGAAAACAACATAAAGTTATACTTATCCACAAAGCTCTCTACAGTGCTGCACCACCTTCAATCTCCTTCTTCATCTCTGTCTGCCACTCTGCCTGTTTTCTCCATTCTGCTGTTGATGTACATTCCCCATAATCCAAACATCCTAATCCGTGTCCAAGACTTCTCTAGCTGCACCATTTCTCTGGAATGCACTACCACAGACAATCAGGTTAATTCTCAATTTCCACAATTTTAAGCTTGCTCCCAGGACAGGAATTTCTGAAGGACTACAGGTCACAGGGACTGAACTCACACCACACAGAAAGGAATGGCTCACAATTCACAACACCAAAAATGACCTCCGAAGTATCTGGGATTGGCTGAGGTGCTCCAACGGCAGTGTGTGACCAGTGAGTAAAAGACCTTGAACTATTCCATGTGTGTCGTCCTGTTATTGACAGCGCCCTCCCCATCACACCTGAACGACTACTACCACTACCATCCTCCCTGGGGCCACAGCTCTGCCTGTGGAGAACTGAATCATCTGAGCTGCGTTGGCATCCACCCCAGCAGAGAAGTCCCGCAGCGGCGGCTAATACTGGCTGCACACCACAGGTGGCGTCACGAATAATCACTACCCCCATCATCCCCATCCCCAGCCTTTTATTGACACCACGTGTCACGAAACCGGGCAAGGCCACCGCTGCGTCCCTGGAGAAGCACCATGGCGTGGTGACGAGTAACCGCCGACCCTGTGGGCGCGTCACATGCACTCATTAGCATTTAATTTCTGGGCACACACAGATACTGGCTAGTACATAGGTTTATGCAGTTTTGTGATTAAAACCTTATTTATTTAAAAAAAGTTTCTGCACTTTTTACCTTTTGTGCCACCCATAATTTACACATATATTGTAGACTTCACTCCTTTTGTTCAAATTGCTGAATAATGTATTACCCTGTAATGTCTGATTATATGCATGTACCCTTAGAATTCTAAAGTGCTGTGGAATATGTTGACTTTATACATCTAAAAACAATTTTTACTATTATTAATGGGGTTTTCCACCTTCAGAAAAATGGACGTCAAACACTTTAAAATAACTAAAATAACAAACAGAGCAGGTGCTCACATTCCACGGACGCTACTCGGGTCTTGTTCTTTTGGTTGCAGTTGTCGTGTCAAGTTGATAGCGTGATTCACCACTGAAGCCAATTACTGAGCTCAGTGGTTGTGCTGTAGTAGATAGCACAAGCCTCCGAGCTCAGGGATTGGCTGCAGCAATGATTTGTGCTTTCAACATGACGCCGCCATTGCAGACAATACAGTGAGTCCCGAGCCATTGGAGGAGAGCTAGTGCTGGAGGATGAGGACTTGCTTTGCTTATTATAGGTATTTTATAGCATTTGGGGTCTAGCTTCCGCAAGTGGAAAACCTTTTTAAGGACGGCAGCCACTATTCTGCCACATATACTGTGGATGTGCAATGGTTTCTATTAAAGTGAATTGGTCACCAGGTTTTAGTTCATCTAAGTGCAGCATAATGTAGGATAAGAGACCCTGTATTCAATGATATATCACTTAGTTTAGCCAGTGCATCAGTTGTGAAATACTCTGAGTTCTTAGCTGTATGATGACAACATGATGATTGATCAACTTGCACCTGTTAACCCCTTAAATCGCACTGTCAAAATGTGACAGTGCGATGTAAAGCGCCGCAGTGGGGAATGCGCCTTTCCTCACCGCCCCGTGACATGACCACAGCCGACAGAGCGCCATCTGTAACAAGAACACAGCATTTCTCCTAATCAGAGCTATGCTGCTCTGATCATGAGAAATCAATCAGCGATCAGACTGCTGATCCTTATAGCCCCCAAGGGAGACTAGTAAAATAAAAAAAAGTAAAAGAAAAGTTTTATAAAATGAAAAATCAATAAAAAACCTACAAGTTCAAATCACCCCCATTTGCCCCATTGACAATTAAAAGGTTAAAAAATAATAAATATACACATATTTGGTATTGCCATGTTCAAAAATGCCCAATCTATGAAAATATAAAAGCAATTAATCTGACTGTACTGTCGTAGTGGCAAAAGAATTCCAAACAACAAAATTCCGTTACTTGATCGTTGCAAATTCTGCACAAAATGTTATAACAGGCGATCAAGATGTAGCATCTGCACAAACATGGTACCATTAAAAACATCAGCTCAAGACACAAAAAATAAGCAGTCACTGAGCCCCAGATCCCGAAAAATGAGAAAGTTATGGGTTGCGGAAAATGGTGCAAAAAGTGTGCCACTTTCTTGGGACAAACTTCTGAATTGTTTTACCATCTTAGATAACAGTAAACATATACATGTGTGGCGTCTACAAACTCATACTGACCTGAGGCATCACACCAATACATCAGTTTTACCATATAGTGAACACAGTGAATAAAATACCCCAATAACAATCGTGTAATCACACTTTTTTGCACTTGGAATTTTTTGCTGTTTTTCAGTACACTATATGGTGAAACTTATAGTTTCTTTTAAATGTACAACTCGTCCTGCAAAAAAACAAGCCTCATATGGCAAGATTGATGGAAAAATAAAAAAGGTATGGCTCTCGGAAGAAGGGGAGCAGAAAAGAAAATGAAAAACGAAAAATCGCCCGGGGGTGAAGGGGTTAAGTAAATATGTCAATTATTGGTCATTTTTTTTACTTATGGCTATTGGTGATGAGCGAGTACTAAAAAGCTCGGGTGCTCGAGACTCGGGCCGAGCATCCCAAGATACTCGTGTACTCGGCCCGAGCACCGAGCCCAATGTTATCCTATGGGAGACCCGAGTATTTTTATGAAATGACCCCCCTGGCAGCATGTAGAAACCCTAAAAATGTCACAAAAGTCTCAGAAGAGTGCTCAAATGACATGGCAACAGCATGGGGAAGATCCCTTGAAGCATTTATCACTCAAAAGTCACAGCTGTGAACAATTTTGTCCGCGTTTTACGCCATTTTTACGGACTCACCAGAAAACCTTCAAAAATGACACCAAAATGAATTTTCATGGCGGAAATGTTAAGGGCACATACCCAATCGTGAGATAGAGCTGGTGTATGTTACTTTTGGAGATTACATGAAAGATTTTACGTGAAAACATTGTGTGGAACTCCGATGTCTCTAAGAAGAGACGTACATGAAGGCCTCTTGAGTCTAATGTGCCCATTTTCAGGAAGTGAGTCTTTGTAGTATTTTCCTTTGCCAGGGCAGTCCAAAATTGTGAGGTTCACCAATGCCCCTGAATACAGACGTGCATGAGGGCCTGTATACCTGAAGTGCCCATTGTAAGGAAGTGGGTCTATTGTAGTATAGCCCTTAGGCAGGGCAGCCAAAAATTGGCAGGCTCCACATTGTCCCTGGATAGAGACGTGCATGAGGGCCTGTAAACCTGAAGTGCCCATTGTAAGGAAGTGGGACTATTGTAGTATAGCCCTTAGGCAGGGCAGCCAAAAATTGGGAGGCTCCACATTGTCCCTGGATAGAGACGTGCATGAGGGCCTGTAAACCTGAAGTGCCCATTGTAAGGAAGTGGGTCTATTGTAGTATAGCCCTTTGGCAGGACAGCCAAAAGTTGGGAGGCTCCACATTGTCCCTGGATAGAGACGTGCATGAGGGCCTGTAAACCAGAAGTGCCCATTGTAAGGAAGTGGGTCTATTGTAGTATAGCCCTTTGGCAGGGCAGCCAAAAATTGGGAGGCTCCACATTGTCCCTGGATAGAGATGTGCATGAGGGCCTCAAAACATTGTTCCCATTGCAAAGGAGCGGGTCTCCTGTCGTTGTAATGTCCATTCTGAAAGAATGGGCGAAAAAATTTACCACTGGGGGTATACCTGAAAACCCGGCCTAACTATTGTAAAGGTCATCATGGTGGCGCATGAGGAGAAGGAGGAGCAGTCCAGCGATTATCCAAAGTCCAGAAGTGTGTACCCATGGGTGAGTGGAGGTACATGGCAAATTCCCGTTACAAACTTTAAATTCCGCTCTCATTTGCTGGTGGTGTGGTGAAGTCTGGCCCAATCCAACCCTTGGTCATCTTGATCAGAGTCAGCCTGTCAGCATTTTCAGTTGACAGGCGGGTGCGTTTATCTGTAATGATTCCACCTGCGGCACTAAAAACACGCTCTGACAAAACGCTAGCGGCAGGGCAGGCCAGGACTTCCAAGGCGTAGAGAGCCAAGATGTTCTTAACGCGAGGGTCACGAGACAGGCAGCTTACCATAAAGTCAGCCATGTGCGCCAGACTCTTAACAGCCAGTACTTCAGTATCCTGACCAACACGATGACTGAACATGCTGTCCTCCTCCTCCTCCTCCTCCTCCTCCTCATCTACCTTGTCCTCTGGCCAGCCACGCTGAACCGAGGATATGACTGGTGTGCATGTCATATCCTCAATTTGGCCAGAGAGTTGCTCCATGTCTTCATCCTCCTCCTCGTCATAGTCCTCCACTGCACGTTGTGATGAGACGAGGCTCGGCTGTGTGTTATCACCCACACCCACTACTGTTTCTTGCTCCAACTCATCGCGCTCCGCCTGCAATGCATCATGTTTGTTTTTGAGCAGAGACCGTTTTAGAAGGCAGAGAAGCGGTATGGTGACGCTAATAATGGCGTCATCCCCACTCACCATCTTGGTGGAGTCCTCAAAGTTTTGGAGGATGGTACATAGGTCGGACATCCATCTCCACTCCTCAGGTGTTATGTGTTGAGTTTGACCCATTTCCCGACGGCTTAGGTGATGCAGGTACTCAACAACTGCCCTCTTCTGCTCACATATCCTGACCAACATGTGCAGAGTTGAATTCCAACGCGTGGGGACATCACACACCAGTCTGTGAGCCGGAAGATGCAAACGGCGCTGAAAGCCGGCAAGGCCGGCTGAAGCAGTAGGTGACTTTCGGAAATGTGCAGACAGGCGGCGAACTTTTACCAGCAGATCAGACAGCTCTGGGTATGACTTTAGAAACCGCTGAACCACGAGGTTGAGCACATGGGCCACGCATGGAACATGTGTCAGCTGGCCTCGCCTCAAAGCCGCCACCAGGTTCCGGCTATTGTCACACACCACCTTTCCTGGCTTTAGGTTCAGAGGTGTGAGCCAGTGATCTGCCTGCTGTTTCAGAGCTGTCCACACCTCTTCTGCATTGTGGGGTTTGTCACCTATGCAGATTAGCTTCAGCACAGCCTGTTGCCGCTTCGCCGAGGCAGTGCTGCAGTGCTTCCAGCTTGGGACTGGTGTGGAGGGTAAAGTGGATGAGGATGCGCAGGAGGAGGATGAGGCTGAGGAGCATGACATTCCGGAGCTGTAGAGTGAGGGTGAAACCCTGACTGAGGTAGGGCCTGCAAACCTTGGTGTGGGAAGGACGTGTTCCGTCCCTCGCTCAGACTGGGTCCCAGCTTCCACAATATTAACCCAGTGTGCCGTCAACGAGATGTAGAGACCTTGCCCACAAGCACTTGTCCACGTGTCTGTGGTTAGGTGGACTTTGGCTGAAACAGCGTTGTTCAGGGCACGTGTGATGTTTTGTGACACGTGGTTATGCAATGCGGGGACGGCACACCTGGAGAAATAGTGGCGGCTGGGGACCGAGCAACGTGGGACAGCTGCCGCCATCAGGTCGCGGAATGCTTCTGTCTCCACCAGCCTAAAAGGCAACATTTCCAGCGCAAGCAGTCGCGAAATGTTAGCATTTAGAACTGTGGCATGTGCGGCGTTGGCAGTGTATTTGCGCCTGTGTTCAAAGGTTTGCTGAATGGATAACTGAACGTTGCGCTGGAACAAGGACGTGCTTGATGATGGTGTTATTTCTGCGTAGGCAACTGCAGGTGCAGGGCCGGAGGAGGCTTGTTCGCGGGCAGCATGGACAGGGGATTGGCTTGCATGCACAACAAGCGAAGACGTAGCAGTGACATCAGCAAGCACTGCTCCTCGACTCTGTTGTACCTCCCACAAAGTCGGGTGCTTGGCTGACATGTGCCTGATCATGCTGGTGGTGGTCAGGCTGCTGGTTTTGGTACCCCTGCTGATGCTGGCATGGCAGGTGTTGCAAATGGCCTTTTTAGAATCATCTGGAGCCAACTTAAAAAACTGCCAGACTCGGGAAGACCTAACATTTGTACAGGCACCTTGTGTCGTGTTGTTGTTCCGGGGAACGGTTGCCTGACTTCTGCCTGGGGCCACCACCCTGCTTCTTACTGCCTGTTGGGATGCTACTCCTCCCTCCCCCTGTGCACTGCTGTCCTCGCTCTGCATATCCGCCTGCCAGGTTGGGTCAGTTACTGGATCATCCACCACGTCGTCTTCCTCTTCCGCACCCTGCTCCTCCTCCTGACTTCCTGACAATTGTGTCTCATCATCGTCCACCCCTTGTTGAGACACGTTGCCAACTTCGTGAGAACGTGGCTGCTCAAATATTTGGGCATCTGTACATACGATCTCCTCATGACCCACTTCAACGGGAGTTGGCGAGAGGCCAGAATGTGCGAATGGAAACGTGAACAGCTCTTCCGAGTGTCCAAGTGTGGGATCAGTAATGTCCGTGGACGTGTACTCAGCCTTGTGGTAGGAAGGAGGATCAGGTTCTGAAATGTGCGGTGCAGTATCACGGCTACTGACACTTGACCGTGTGGAAGACAGAGTGTTTGTGGTGGTGCCAATCTGACTGGAAGCATTATCCGCTATCCAACTAACAACCTGTTGACACTGGTCTTGGTTCAAGAGCGGTGTACTGCTGCAGTCCCCAAGAATTTTGGACAGGACGTGCGAGCGAGTAGATGTGGCCCTTTGTTGTGGCGAAATTAGAGCTTGCCCACGACCTCGGCCTCTGCCTGCACCACCATCATGTCCACTTCCTTGTTCGTTGCCAACCCCCATGCGCATTTTGCAATGCTGTGCTGACGTGTATTCACTAGACTTGTGCTTTATATACTAGTTTGTGCAAAACGCACACAAGTGCACCTGTACACTGCCACCGACAGGCACACACGTGCGGTTTTTAAATGCAAGCACGGACGCACTAAGAACCTAACAGGTTTTTAGGAGCGACAATTACTGAGAAGTTTGACACTATCAGACACTGCTGACTGATGTGTATTATTCACTAGACTTGTGCGTTATATACTAGTTTGTGCAAAACGCACACAAGTGCACCTGTACGCTGCCACCGACAGGCACACACGTGCGGTTTTTAAACGCAAGCACGAACGCACTAAGAACCTAACAGGTTTTTAGGAGCGACAATTACTGAGAGGTTTGACACTATCAGACACTGCTGACTGACGTGTATTATTCACTAGACTTGTGCGTTATATACTAGTTTGTGCAAAACACACACAAGTGCACCTGTACGCTGCCACCGACAGGCACACACGTGCGTTTTTTAAATGCAAGCACGGACGCACTAAGAACCTAACAGGTTTTTAGGAGCGACAATTACTGAGAAGTCTGACACTATCAGCCACTGCTGACTGACGTGTATTATTCACTAGACTTGTGCGTTATATACTAGTTTGTGCAAAACACACACAAGTGCACCTGTACGCTGCCACCGACAGGCACACACGTGCGGTTTTTAAATGCAAGCACGGACGCACTAAGAACCTAACAGGTTTTTAGGAGCGACAATTACTGAGAAGTTTGACACTATCAGACACTGCTGACTGACATGTATTATTCACTAGACTTGTGCGTTATATACTAGTTTGTGCAAAACGCACAAAAGTGCACCTGTACGCTGCCACCGACAGGCACACACGTGCGGTTTTTAAATGCACGCACGGACGCACTAAAAACCTAACAGCTTTTTAGGAGCGATAATTACTGAGAAGTTTGACACTATCAGACACTGCTGACTGACGTGTATTATTCACTAGACTTGTGCGTTATATACTAGTTTGTGCAAAACGCACACAAGTGCACCTGTACGCTGCCACCGACAGGCAAACACATGTGGTTTTTAAATGCAAGCACGGACGCACTAAGAACCTAACAGGTTTTTAGGAGCGACAATTACTGAGAAGTCTGACACTATCAGGACTGTTTTAGACTGTGTACACCAGCCCCAGATATGATGAAGGCTGGTATACGGTCACCACTACGAATGGCTATATATCCTGCCTGCCTGCCTGTATACAGCTACAATAGTCCTGACAAGGACTCTTCTGGTCACTAGCCTGTATTCCGACCTGGCTATACCCTGCCTGCCCTGCCTGTATACAGCAACAATAGTCCTGAGAAGGACTGTGCTCCTGTACTCCGACCTGGCTATACCCTGCCTGCCTGTATACAACTACAATAGTCCTGAGAAGGACTTCTGGTCACACTGTTTGCATCCCTGCTACGGAAATAACTATAAAGGGCCGCAAACCTTTCCCTGAAGCAGCAACACTCTCCCTGCACTGACTATCTGGATGGCTGTGTGCAGAGCACAGCGCGCCCGCCGGTATAAAGGCTGGGTCACGCTGTGTAGGCCGGCCAATCACTGCAATTCCACAACTAACAGGGCTGTGACATTGCAGTGGTCTGCCAGCCAATCCCTGCATGAGGGCTGGCTCTCAAAAGAGCGCCAACATGCAGGGATGAAGACCACGAGTACAGCACGAGTATCGCGAGATTACTCGGTCCCCGCCGAGTAGCCCGAGTACAGTGATACTCGTGCGAGTACCGAGTAGTGACAAGCATACTCGCTCAACACTAATGGCTATCATTAGTCTCAGCTGGTTACTGTGAATTTAGGACATGTCACATTTAAAGAAAATGTGGATGAGGTGGCATTACTGGAATGACAGAATAATCAGACTGTTCATGGTCACTGATGCAAATTTTCTATGAGTGTTAGGGTGTAGCACGGACAAGATATGACAGTGATTGCTGTTAATGAAAAGAGCTATTGTCAGCTTATATTAGGGAGTACTTCATACAAGGTGCATAAAAAGCTGCCTAACATTATAAAACCACCTAACCATAGCTCATATCTGAAAAATGTGCCTGTTGGGTATAAAAGGAGATATGGCAGTGGGGGGCTTTAAGCTTTGGATACACATGTATGTTATATCAGGTATGGAAAATAACTACATCTCACTTGTTTCATTCTGTTACTACTTTGTTCAAGAACGTAATACATTAAACTAAATTGAATTATTAAAATGTGGGGTGTAAATGAATAGGGTGTGATTTCCTAAATTTGAGACTTTTTGGGAAGGATGAGTAGACACACAAGATCTCCCTAGGCAGGTCTTATTAGATACTAAGCTTATCCTGACATTTTATTATAAGTCATTGAGGGTAGGTAATAAAGAGCCTTTAAACATTCAGTTCTTCAGATGTCTAGAAAGGATGGGCGTAAAAAGAGCTAGTCCTCTAAAGGCTGCTTTACACGCAGCGACATCGCTAGCGATGTCGCTCGTGAAAGCACCCGCCCCGTCATTTGTGCGTCACGAGCAAATCGCTGCCTGTGGCGCACAATATCGCTAAGATGCGTAACATGTACTTACCTTCCTACCGACGTCGCTGTGGCTGGCGAACAACCTCATTTTTAAGGGTGAGGTTCGTGCGCCATCACAGCGACTTCACACAGCAGCCCACCAATAGAAGCGGAGAGGCGGAGACCAGCTGCATTAACGACACGCCCACCTCGTTGCCGGAGGACGCAGGAACGCTGCTGTTCATCATTCCCGGGGTGTCACACATAACGAACGACAAACAACCTGCGTCCAGCACCAGCAACGATTTTTTGAAAATGAACGACGTGTCAATGATCAGCGATTAGGTGAGTATTTTTGATCATTAACACTCGCTCATAGGTTTCACACGCCACGACGTCACTAACGAGGCCGGATGTGCGTCACGAATTCCATGACCCCAACGACATATCGTTAGAGATATCATTGCGTGTAAAGCCCCCTTAAGTCATTCTGTGATGTTTATGGGGCATAGATATTACTCTGGATGAAATGGTTATACTGGAATATATGTAAGATATGACTGTTTCTCTATGGGGGCTGCGAGGATATTTACTCTTTGATAGTTTGTATTTCACCAACCTTGATCCTAAATCTGATTTAATACCCATAACCCCTGTTTAACATAGAGAACCTGGAACACAACTCTTATATTTTATATAAACATATTCATTCAATTGACTATGTTTATATGGACCACTGCCCTTTCATTTATGGTTCAAAAATAGTGAATATTCTGTAGAAGTGGGTAGAGCTGTCGAGTGTGGCATTCATAGCAGAGGTGCAATGCATAAATGTGACACATAAAGAACTTCGAGTAGATCTGTCACTTATAACATGCTTGTAAAGTTATAGGAGTTATCCAGCTTTGCAATAAAGTCTGTAATCAATCTATGTGAATGCAGACTCGTGAACTCTCTTAGTGTGCATTGTGCATGCTGTCAAGATTCTCTGGTGCCAGCACTGGAAGCAGGCTGTCATATGACCACAAGTAATAGATGTACATAGTCCTGAACATATTCCGACTTTGCGTGGCATTGATCAATACTAATGAATTGAGCGTGGATGGACATGTGCAGTCGGAATGTGACTGGAAGTATGCATATCACATTGGAGAATCCTGACTGCGTGCAATGTGTAGGCTGTGAGGGCTCACAAGTCTGCAGTCACATACAGTGATTGCAGCTTTTGTGTTTAACCTGGACAACCCCTTTTAAAGACCACATTAAAAACACACATTTCCTTTGTCTTTTGGCGAAAGGGCACACAAATATGCTCCAATTTACTTAAAGGGAATCTGTTACCAGGTTTTTGTTAACCTCAGAGCGGTAAAATGTAGGAGTGGAGACAGGGCCGCCATCAAGGCATTACTACTGAGACTGGTGTAGCGGGTCTGGTGAAGAGGGGGGCCCGGCTGAGCCAGGAACAATTACTTAGCTTTATTAAGCCCTGGGCCATCCGGGCCCCCACCACTCTTCACCGCCCCCCCCCAGTCACAGCTACAACAGAGGACCCCGGTAGTGTTGCTTTTGCCACTATACACATGCAGCATACCCAGTATCTAGGGGAGGGGGCTGGCGATGCATCTGCCCTGGGTGCAACTGTGAGGGGGGCGCTGTCGGGCTGCCTGATGTGGCAGTGTGAAAGTCTGCCCGGGGACAGCGTTTGCGGCCCCGTAGTGGGAGCCGGTTATTCTCTGAGCGCGGCTGTCACGCTGGGACCCTTGCTCGCTGGTCAGGGATGAGGGCAATCTGACTTGTTGCCCGGAGCTCCAGGCCTTCAGGGGGCCCTGGTCAGATCGCCCTCATCACAGCCTCTGTGCCAGGCAGGGGGCGATGCTGCAGCTCCACACAGTCAGTGCAGGCAGCGGAACCTCTCCTCTGTTCCCTGCCCTTTCTTTGTGACACACGCAGCACGCCCTGATGACGTCAGTACTGCGCTCGAGTGTGTCAATTCAAAAGTTCTCCCCCGGCCAGCAAGAAAAGAAGCAGCACAGTGGGGGCCTTCACGGAGAGAAGCAGCGGAGGGAGCCCCTAGGAAAACAGCATTGGCGCAGCCAGGGCCCGTACAAGAGGAGAAGCAGCTCTTGCGGGGGGCCCGTACAGAGATGCCTAAGGAGGGAGAGTGAGTGGTGACTAATAACCTCAGGAGTAGAGATGAGCGAACCGGTCGCGGTTCGGCTCGAGGTCGGTTCGCTGAACGGAGCTCCCGTTCGAGTTCGGTTCGTCGAACGTTCGACGAACCGAACTCGAACCAATAGGATATAATGGGAGGCAATCACAAACACATAAAAATGCATTATAAATGTACACATACAGTTAATAAACATTGCCATAACACTTACCGGTCCCCGCGATCCCTCCTGCACTCTGTCTCCTGCCGCTATTCCATCCGATGATCGCTGAATCCTCCCGGTGACCGTCACTGCCAGCAGAGATGCAGGACCTATCGTGACGTCAAAATAGCCATGTGACCAGTCACGTGGCTATTATCTCATTGGCTACAGACTGGTCACATGACTATGACGCGTCATGTAGGACCTGTGAGTGCATCTCTCCGGTACACGGTGCACATTTGTGTATCGCCGTGTACCGGCGACATGCTCTAGCACACGGTCAACTCCCCGTTCCGTTAGGGACCGGCTGACACAGCCGGTCATTAACGGAGATCACCGTTGCCATAGCAACGCAGTTAGCGGTGACGTCACCGCTAACCGCGGCTCCGGGAGCACCGTTGCTATGGTAACGCGTGTGTAAGCGTTACCGCTGTTACCGCTAGCAGCACTGATCACTCACGGAGTGAAGGCTGCACGCTGCTTCTCGTGCAGCTTTCACAGAGTGAATGCTCCACGGGAAGCAGCGTCTTCCCCCATGCAGCAGTGATGTAGCAGAGCTGCATTTGTTGAATGAGAAAGACAGAAGACCATGGATCGTGGAGGGCTGACAGGGGGTAATAAAGATGGAGTCTCTAATGTGTCTGTGTATTTATTTCTATTAAAGTATTTTTTCTCTGTGTGGTGTCTTTTTTTTAACCCTTTATTGGAGATTCTTAATGGCCGGGTCAAACGTGCCTGACATTAAGAATCTCTGGCTTAATACTGGCTAGTAAAACAAAGCCAGTATTAACTCATAATTACCCAACAAGCCACCCGGCTCCAGGGCTGTTGGAAGAGTTGGATACAGCGCCAGATGATGGCGCTTCTATGAGAGCGCCACTTTCTGGGGAGGCTGCGGACTGCAATTCGCAGCAGAGGCGCCCAGAAACCTAGGGCTAACCTGTGCTGCGGATTCCAATCCCCAGCTGCCTAGTTGTACCTGTCTGGACACAAAAATGGGGCGAAGCCCACGTCATTTGTTTTTTAATTATTTCATGAAATAAGTGAAATAATTAAAAAAAACGGGCTTCCCTATATTTTTGGATCCCAGCCGGGTACAAATAGGCAACTGGGGGTTGGAGGCAGCCCGTGGCTGCCTGCTGTACCTGGCTAGCATACAAAAATATGGCGAAGCCCACGTCATTTTTTTGGTGAGCAAAAACTTCTGCATACAGTCCTGGATGGAGTATGCTGAGCCTTGTAGTTCTGCAGCTGCTGTCTGCTCTTCTCCATACAGACAGACAGACAGCTGCAGAACTACAAGGCTCAGCATACTCCATCCAGGACTGTATGCAGAAGTTTTTTGCCCCCCTGAAAAAATTATGTGGGCTTCGCCATATTTTTGTATGCTAGCCAGGTACAGCAGGCAGGTACGGCTTCCCCCAACCCCCAGTTGCCTATTTGTACCTATTTGTAAAGGGAAGCCCTATTTTTAGTATTTCATGAATTTCATGAAATAATTAGAAAACAAATGACGTAGGCTTCGCCCCATTTTTGTGTCCAGCCAGGTACAACTAGGCAGCTGGGGATTGGAATCCGCAGCACAGGTTGGCCTGAGCTTTCTGGGCCCCACTGCTGCGAATTGCAGTCTGCAGCCACCTCAGAAAATGGCATTTTCATAGAAGCGCCATCTTCTGGCGCTGTATCCAACTCTTCCAGCACCTGCCTGCTATACCTGGCTAGCATACAAAAATATGGCGAAGCTCACATCCTTTTTTTGTAGTTTTTTGGCAAAAAAAAAAAAAATGCTTCCCTGGATTTTCCATTGCCAGTGAAGGTAACACCAAGCAGTGGAGGTTAGCAGCCAGTAGCTGCTTGGATTACCCTTAGCTAGCAATACAAAAAATGCAGCGGGAGCCCATATATATTTTTTTTAATTATTTATTTAAATAACTAAAAACAAAATGGGCTTCCCTGTATTTTGATTGCTGGACATCACAGTGCTGTAAAAAGAAATCTTTAAAAAAATGACGTAGCGCTCCGCGGTATTTTTGATTCTCAGCGCAGATAAAGCAGACAGCTATGGGTTGCCACCCCCATCTGCCTGCCGTTACCTTGGTTGACAATCAAAATACAGGGAAGCCCATTAATTTTTTCTATTTAAAAAATAGTTAAAAAAAAAATGACGTTGGGTCCCCCCATTTTTGATAGCCAGCTAGGGTAAAGCAGACGGCTGTAGCCTGAAAACCACAGCTGGCAGCTTTACCGTGGTTGGGGATCCAATGTGGAGGTCCCCTCAGGCGTTTTTTTATAATTATTTTATAAATATTAATAATTACACAATAAAAGTAGGGTCCCCCCCAAATTGGATCACCAGCCAAAGTAAAGCGGACAGCTGTGGTCTGGTATTCTCAGGGTGGGAAGGTCCATAGTTATTGGGCCTTCACAGCCTAAAAATAGCAGGCCGCAGGCACCCCAGACGTGGCGCATCCACTAGATGCGCCAATCCTGGCGCTTCACCCCAGCTCATCCCGTGCCCTGGTGCAGTGGCAAACGGGGTAATAAATCGGGTTGATACTAGCTGTAAAGTCACCTGAGATCAAGCCCAGCAGTTTGTGATGTCATAGCGTCTGTTAGATACCCAACATCATAAACTGTCAGTACTAACAAAAAAAAAAATCGACAAAAGAAATTTATTTGAAAAAACAGTCCCCAAAACATTTCCTCTTTCACCAATTTATTGTAAGAAAAAAAATAAAGGGGTCCCACGACGACTCTGGACCGTCTAGAATATGGGGGGGGAGACACACAGGGAACGTATTCCCCATTTTCTAGGAGTGCGGACCCTTCATGTGAGGAGTGTGGGTGCAATGAATCTGCACTCACTCTCCCCGGGTCCACAGCAGCAGAGTCCATGTCGTAATGGTTGCTACCAAAGCTGCAATGCCCTGCTCATGAGGTAAGGGCATGCCTAATCAGGAGAACTACTGTAGAGGAAGCTCTGCTCACTGGTATATAGGTGCTCAGAGGTAATAATAGATAAAATTAGTGAGTAACCTCGGCACTCTAAATTTCCCAGACTAAGTCAGTAAGTCACAACGGATAGTAATGCAAAATCACTCTTTATTGGTCCGTATTAAGAAATTTTTTTTTTCATAAGCATATATGTTTTTGTCCAAAACAAGTTACAAATGACGTTTCGGCCTGAGCCTTCGTCAGATTGGACTTATCTGCATGTAATCATGAAAAATGACAATAATCAGTATCACATAAGAGTGAGAGAACAATAACATAAACTCGAACAATGTAGAGGTACAATTGGGATGCAGCAAAAAAATTGCAACACAGCAAGAAATGAAACACATGATACAAATGTCATAATACAGTACAAGGACAATATAGTAATGACAAATATGGGGTCAGAGTAGGCTTAGACAGCTCTGGTACGAAAGAGATGTCAATCATAAAGTAACATGTGCAGTAGGTGTAGAGCTACACTATGCATGGCAGAGCTAATGGGTAGACCGACCATAGAAAAAGAACGGAGAAAAAGTGGAGAAAAAGTGGAGAAAAAGTGGAGAAAAAATGGAGAAAAAAATGGAGAAAAAGTGGAGAAAAAGTGGAGAAAAAATGGAGAAAAAGTGGAGAAAAAGTGGAGAAAAAATGGAGTAGAAGTGGAGAAAAAGTGGAGAAAAAGTGTAGAAAAAGTGTAGAAAAAGTGGAGAAAAAATGGAGAAAGAGTGGAGAAAAAGTGGAGAAAAAGTGGAGAAAAAATGGAGAAGTGGAGAAAAAGTGGAGAAAAAGTGGAGAAAAAGTGGAGAAAAAGTGGAGAAAAAAATGGAGAAAAAGTGGAGAAAAAGTGGAGAAAAAATGGAGAAAGAGTGGAGAAAAAGTGGAGAAAAAGTGGAGAAAAAATGGAGAAGTGGAGAAAAAGTGGAGAAAAAGTGGAGAAAAAGTGGAGAAAAAATGGAGAAAAAAATGGAGAAAAAGTGGAGAAAAAGTGGAGAAAAAATGGAGAAAAAGTGGAGAAAAAGTGGAGAAAAAGTGGAGAAAAAGTAGAGAAAAAGTGGAGAAAAAATGGAGAAAAAGTGGAGAAAAAGTGGAGGAAAAAGTGGAGAAAAAATGGAGAAAAAGTGGAGAAGTGGAGAAGTGGAGAAGTGGAGAAGAAGTGGAGAAGAAGTGGAGAAGAAGTGGAGAAGAAGTGTTTGTTCATGCCAGATGGGAGATAAATAATTTTTTACCGGCGCTGTCATTTACTGTAACGTGATCATCGGTGTACGGTGTATACCTGTGATCACGTGAGCGGGGACCAGAAAAACCGTCCTGAATCATGATCTCCAGGGTCTCAGCTAGCCCTGAAACCCCGGAGATTTTCTGACGCTGGGAGGCGTTATTCACTTATTTCTGCCTGCTGTTTATAAACGGCAGATCAGAATAAGGCTACATTAACACGACCGATCCATTTTTGCGGTCTGCAAAAAACAGTCCGTTTTTTTTCACGGGTGCATCCGTGTGGCATCCGTTTCCGTTCTGTAGACGGTCCGTATGTCATCTGTTTGTCATCCGTGTGCTTTCCGTTTTTTTTGTGTACTGCAAAAAAACTGAAGGAGGGTAAATGCATAAATTTACCCAGGATCCATAGCTTCATCCTACATGAGGCGGTCACATGTTCACTCCAGTGCCATTTTCTACTGCTTTTCACAGCGTAGAGCGCTCTGGTGATTTTCTTTTGCTTGTGCACTTCATATCAGTCTTTTCTGTCATTATAATGGCAGAAAGACACATAATGTCCCACTCTCCTGCATTTTGTAATTTTGCACCCTTTGGTGCCTTTCATGTGGCACTAAGGGGTGCTTAGCTTTGTATTTAGCCAAAAAAATGAAAAAAAAAATGACGTAGGGTTCCCCCTAGTTTTGTAGCCAGCTAGGGTAAAGCAGACGGCTGCAGCCTGCAGACCACAGCTGGCAACCTCACCTTGGCTGGTAATCCAAAACTGAGGGCACCCCACGCTGTTATTTTAAATTAAATAAATAATTAAAAAAAAATTGGGGTCCCCCCAAAATTGGATCACCAGCCAAGGTAAAGCAGACAGCTGGGGTCTGATATTCTCAGACTAGGGAGGTCCATGGTTATTGGACTCTCCCCAGCCTAAAAATAGTAGGCCGCAGCTGCCCCAGAAGTGGCGCATCCATTAGATGCGCCAATCCTGGTGCTTCGCCCCAGCTCATCCCGCGCCCTGGTGCGGTGGCAAACGGGGTAATATATGGGGTTAATACCAGATGTGTAATGTCACCTGGCATCAAGCCCTAGGGTTGGTGAGGTCAGGCATCTTATCAGATACCCGACATCACCAACCCAGTTAGTAATAAAAAAAATAGACGACAAACACATTTTTATTTGAAAAAACACTCCCCAAAACATTCCCTCTTTAACCAATTTATTAGAAAGAAAAACAAATCCAGGTCTGGTGTAATCCAAGGGGTTGCCATGACGATCCACACTGTCCCAGTCAATGAAGAGCAGGATGTTCCCCATTGGCTGGGAGAGCAATGCAGTGACCTGAGCTAACATCAATAGGTCAGCCCAGGTCACTGCAGGGCATGACAAGTGCTACTGTCAGCGAGGTACATTACCTGCGCTGATCTCCAGCACACTGACAGCACCTGTCACTGAGTTCAATGACCGCCGCCTTCACAGCCAAGTATCGCGAGAGGCCCGTGATGTCACCGCTAGTCAGTCTCGGGTCGGAAGCGAGAGAAGGTGATGTGACAAGCGGCGGCCATGGAGGACAGTGACAGCGCTGAGGTCGGGATGGCGGGACTTCATCACCGCAGGTAAGCCGAGCGGGACCATGTGTGCAGAGTGTGTGTGCAGAGTGTGTGTGTGTGTGTGTGTACATGCCGCGGGCAGGAGGGGGCGGAGCGAGCTGAGCGGGGAAGTGTGGGCATCCTGCACGTAACTAGGATAAACATCGGGTTACTAACCAAAGCGCTTTGCTTGGATACCCGATGTTTATCTTGGTTACCAGCTTGTGGCAGGCTGCCAGCGATGGCTCCTGCACACTGTAACTGTAAAAAGCCCTGCTTTTTGCTGCTAGAACCGTTCTCGAACGTATCTAGAACTATCGAGCTTTAGCAAAAAGCTCGAGTTCTAGTTCGATCTAGAACAGCCCCCAAAATCACTTGAGCCGCGAACTGGAGAACCTCGAACCGCGAACCGCGCTCAACTGTACTCAGGAGGGTACAATGAGGAGGGGGGTTACTGGTGACTAATACTGGGGGTGTAGCAGTAGCTTAGCTACCGGGGGGGGGCAGGGGGCAGTTGCCCAGAGCTGCTGCTTTCCAGAGCCATGTTAAAACAGTTTGTTTTGTTGTAAACTCCCATTTCCTTTTGCCATCTAGCAAATCCAGCGTTTTATTCAAGGGGGAGGGGAGAGGGGATTTAATACATGTGCGCTGCAGAGGCAGGGAAGCTCTAATCTTCCCCCGTGCAGGATCTGCAATGACATCATGCCCATGTGACCCCCCCCATGTGGGAGGAGCCAGAAGATACTTGAGTAGCTGTAGCAGATGAGAGCACATGACAGGTAAAGAGTGAAGAGGAGGGCATGGGGGGTGCTGAGTGTGACAAGAGAGGTGCAGAGTGTGACAACAGAGGGGCAGAGTGTGACAAGAAAGGGGCAGAGTGTGAGGACAGAGTGTGACAAGAAAGGGGCAGAGTGTGACAAGAGAGGGGCAGAGTGTAAGGGGCAGAGTGTGACAAGAGAGGGGCAGAGTGTGACAAGAGAGGGGCAGAGTGTAAGGGGTAGAGTGTGACAAGTGAGGGGCAGAGTGTGATAAGAGAGGGGCAGAGTGTGATAAGAGAGGGACAGAGTGTGACAAGAGAGGAGCAGAGTGTGATGGGCTCAGTGTGAGGGGCAAATTGTGACAAGAGAGGTGCTGAGTGTGACAAGAGATGTGCTGAGTGTGACAAGAGAGGGGCAGAGTGTGACAAGAGAGGGGCAGAGTGTGAAGGGCAGAGTGTGACAAGAGAGGGGCAGAGTATAAGGGGTAGAGTGTGACAAGTGAGGGGCAGAGTGTGATAAGAGAGGGGCAGAGTGTGATGGGCTCAGTGTGAGGGGCAAATTGTGACAAGAGAGGTGCTGAGTGTGACAAAAGAGGTGCTGAGTGTAACGAGAGGTGCTGAGTGTGACAAGAGAGGGGCAGAGTGTTATGGGCTCAGTGTGAGGGGCAGAGTGTGACAAGAAAGGTGCTGAGTGTGACAAGAGAGATGCTGAGTGTGACAAGAGAGGTGCTGAGTGTGACAAGGGAGGGGCTGAGTGTGACAAGAGAGGGGCTGAGTGTGACAAGAGATGGGCTGAGTGTGACAAGAGAGGGGCAGAGTGTGTCAAGAGAGGGGCAGAGTGTGACAGAGAGGGGCAGAGTGTGAGGGGCAGACTGGCAGGAGCAGAGTGTGACGGAGGGGGGGCAGAGTGTGACGGAGGGGGGGCAGAGTGTGACGGAGGGGGCAGAGTGTGATGGAGGGGGGAAGAGTGTGAAGGAGGGAGGCAGTGTAGAGGGTGTATTACGGAAATAGGCGGTGTAGAGTGTGTATTATGGAAAGAGGCTGTGTAGGTGGTGTGTTATGGTGTTATGTAGAGGGGCGGTGTAGAAAGTGCATTATGGAGAGGGGCCGTGTAGAGGGTGAATTATTGAGAGACGTGGTGTAGAGCAAGTATTATGGAGCAAGGAGGTGTAGAGTGTGTTTCATGGAAAGAGGCTGTGTAGGTGGTGTGTTATGGTGTAATGCAGAGGGGCAATGAAGACAGTGCATTATGGAGAGGGGCAAGCGGTGTAGAGGGTGTATTATTACTTTTCTGAGAAATACTTTATTTTCTGGAACAACTTCAAGGGTGCTAAGACTTTTGGCCATGACTGTGTGTGTATATGTATATATATATATATATATATATATATATATATATATATACAGTTAGGTCCAGAAATATTTGGACAGTGACACAAGTGTTGTTATTTTAGCTGTTTACAAAAACATGTTCAGAAATACAATAATATATATAATATGGGCTGAAAGTGCACACTCCCAGCTGCAATATGAGGCTGAATCCTGAGGCTGAAAAAAAAGAAACAATCCATCAGAGAGATAGCAGACATGCTTGGAGTAGCAAAATCAACAGTTGGGTACATTCTGAGAAAAAAGGAATTGACTGGTGAGCTTGGGAACTCAAAAAGGCCTGGGCGTCCACGGATGACAGCAGTGGTGGATGATCGCCGCATACTTTCTTTGGTGAAGAAGAACCCGTTCACAACATCAACTGAAGTCCAGAACACTCTCAGTGAAGTAGGTGTATCTGTCTCTAAGTCAACAGTAAAGAGAAGACTCCATGAAAGTAAATACAAAGGGTTCACATCTAGATGCAAACCATTCATCAATTCCAAAAATAGACAGGCCAGAGTTAAATTTGCTGAAGAACACCTCATGAAGCCAGCTCAGTTCTGGAAAAGTATTCTATGGACAGATGAGACAAAGATCAACCTGTACCAGAATGATGGGAAGAAAAAAGTTTGGAGAAGAAAGGGAACGGCACATGATCCAAGGCACACTACATCCTCTGTAAAACATGGTGGAGGCAACGTGATGGCATGGGCATGCATGGCTTTCAATGGCACTGGGTCACTTGTGTTTATTGATGACATAACAGCAGACAAGAGTAGCCGGATGAATTCTGAAGTGTATCGGGATATACTTTCAGCCCAGATTCAGCCAAATGCCGCAAAGTTGATCGGACGGCGCTTCATAGTACAGATGGACAATGACCCCAAGCATACAGCCAAAGCTACCCAGGAGTTCATGAGTGCAAAAAAGTGGAACATTCTGCAATGGCCAAGTCAATCACCAGATCTTAACCCAATTGAGCATGCATTTCACTTGCTCAAATCCAGACTTAAGACGGAAAGGCCCACAAACAAGCAAGACCTGAAGGCTGCGGCTGTAAAGGCCTGGCAAAGCATTAAGAAGGAGGAAACCCAGCGTTTGGTGATGTCCATGGGTTCCAGACTTAAGGCAGTGATTGCCTCCAAAGGATTCGCAACAAAATATTGAAAATAAAAATATTTTGTTTGGGTTTGGTTTATTTGTCCAATTACTTTTGACCTCCTAAAATGTGGAGTGTTTGTAAAGAAATGTGTACAATTCCTACAATTTCTATCAGATATTTTTGTTCAAACCTTCAAATTAAACGTTACAATCTGCACTTGAATTCTGTTGTAGAGATTTCATTTCAAATCCAATGTGGGGGCATGCAGAGCCCAACTCGCGAAAATTGTGTCACTGTCCAAATATTTTTGGACCTAACTGTATATATATATATAGTTTTTTCCAAGAGCGGTGGCGGACTGTGGAAGGTTTGCGGGGTGGAGGCGGAGCTGGGGTGGAGTCTGGGTGGCGTCTCAAGGGGGCCCCATAATATTGCCAGAATGGGGCCCTGAAATTCCTAGTGAGGGCCCTGATTGGAGATCCTGATTCCAGCAATGTGTCACTTACTGGACTGCTTAGTGTAGTTTATATAAAATCATTTTTTTATCAGCAGGAGATTGTCACGAGAGGAATACTTAGCCTGCTATCAGGTAGTGCAACTATGCCTCCACAACTGATTGGCAGCTTTCTGCCTATGCACTGTGTACATAGAAGGGTACCAATCAGTGTTGGTGGTGGGAGGGTATATAGCTCAGCTTTCAGAGACCAGCTAGATCTGCAACATATAAAACCATGTTTAATTAAATCTGCAGCACCTAGTAAAGTAGAGGACACATTGCTGAAATCACGGTTTCTTCCCCTACATCATGCTCCTCAAAGCTGGAGTAGTAAGAACCAGGTGAATGATTCTGTTTAGAGTGAACCTTTCACCACTGTTTACATGCTAAAATTGCTATATCATGATAAAGTGGTTGAAGATCTAAATGAAATGTAGTTTTCTTTTTATTTCTCATCTTGATTGCGGAGATATTAGCATGTAAAATTTAGATGCTAATAACTAGTACAACCATGGGGGCATTAACAGAGATTAATTCACGTTTTTACTTATATAACGTTGCCCAATCATAAGCAGGCAGTGTCCTACAGGGGAAAAAAGAAAATGCCTCCAGAGAAGGTCAGAAGCAGCTTTTTCACCATGATCTGGTGAAACTCATATCTGTCACATCTCCACCAGAGCCTGCTCCTGGAATGTCTGTCGTCAGGCATCACCATATTCACTTTGTGGGTGGTGCTGGTGATAGAAAAGATGTCAGAGCCAGAAGCTCTGGAGGACACAAGTTCTGTCCAGCTTCTAAGGTTAGAGTGACTGGGATCTGCAGTCCAGTCTGGCAGAATGGGTGTGTGCTGTTCAGCTTAAGTTATCAGCTCCTTGCTTCAGCCAATTGGACAGCATCACAGCCTACTAAAACTTCCAGTGTACTGCTGGAAGTTGCCAGATATAGCTTGTGCTTTACTTTTTAGGGCTGTGTTTGCTTATCCTGTTTAGTATTGGTATTTTCCTGATTTGACCTCGGCTTGTTTATTGATGCTTCTCCTGCTGTATAATTTTGAACACGTCTGCCCTTTAGGTTTTGACCCGGCTACCTGACGATCCTTGTAGCCAGCTTGCACCACTGAACAGCAGCTGACTCTGTGGTTCTTGCCCAAGGACCCCTGAGTAAATCCAGATCCTTGTATAGGGGTTGAAGGGTGAAGGTCAGGGCAACCCCAGACTCTGGGAAATGGAATAGCTTGTGCAAAGCCTGTTCGTAGTAGCCATTTTAGATATGCAGATGATCACTGACAGAGTCCCATTACAATATCTCTCTTACCAGGTCACACTGAGATCTCAGTGCATTATAAGTGACACGCTATTCTCAGGTCGCTATTCTCCACCCATGGTGCTGTCATGTAAATATATTATGATTTAAATGGCAGCACTGTGAGATTAGACTTTCAGGGTACGAGCAGCATATCACATTTAATGATCTGGATCTATAGCACCTACCATAGCATTATTCCGCAATGTCTGGAATACATCCAGAACGTTGTAAGTAATGACAGACAGCGCAGCACTCCTCCTCCTGCACTTCTACTGCAGTAAGTGTTGGCAGTGAAATCTCAGTGTTACCTGGTTAGACACACCTGATCTTACCACATCACAGTGATAAAGCTTGCTCTGACCGTCTCTGGAGGCTCAATCTTCTTTTTACCTCTATGACGCTACATTCTTATGATTGGGCAATGTCACTCAGGGAAAAGTAAATGACAGGGATAAGAATCTCTGTTAAATTCACCTTGGCTGCAAGGGAAATTAGCATCTACATTTTACAAGCTAATATGTCCGTAATGGAGATGAGAAATAAAATAAAAATTACCTTTTATTCAGATCTTGAGCCACTTTATCATGCTATAGCCAGTTTATCATGTGGAAAATAGTGAAAACTTCAGTATAACTTAAAATAAAATAAGGTTAAAGCATTGGTCAAACAACATAAAAATATTTGTGTAAATTTCGGAAGTTGCATAAAGGCCGGGGCCACACGGGGATCTACTGCGATCCTCACATGACACTCGGCTCAATCTGGCAGCACAGCAGGAACCGAGTGTCATGCGAGTGTCCCTGCGACTGATGTCCGACCGTGCGATTGGACCTCAGCTGCGGGAGGCAGGCCGGCTCTTAGGAGGGGCAGGCCATCTCTGCGGAATGGCGGGCAGGCGCTGCAGAGGGGAGGGAGGAATTTATCTCCCTCTCTCCTTCATTGCCAGCTATTGCCATTCTCGCCCTGCACTCGCGGTACACCGGTGTACTGCGAGTGCAGTGCGATTTTTCTCTTGCCCCATAGACTTGAAGGGTGCGAGAGAAACAAGACTCGCATTACAATCGCAGCATGCTGCAATTGTTTTCTCGGTCCGATTAGGGCTGAGAAAATAATCGTTGATGGGTGCTGGGATATAGGCTAATATTGGTCCAAGTGGAATGCGATAAAACATTGCATTCCACTCGCTCCGATTTTCATGTCGTGTGGCTTAGGCCTTAATGATTATCTGTGTTGTTACATTCCAACCTGCCAACCTACTGTGAACAAGATACTGTTGTAATAAATCCAACACTGTTAGATATTTGGTTACAGGTCGTGGGTTGCAGCCAATTTTGCCCCATAGGTTTCAATGTATGTCGTTTAAGACCTGACGCTCACAAGATCTGTCTGCAATTTGGATTTTTCTTTTTTTTTATAGACAAATCTCTTATATGCAAAAAAAGAAAACAAAAATATGCATGCCTTGCAAAATAAGTATAAAAAGCATACCACATACTATAAACTGTAGATACACATGTCCTGAAGTTTCCATTAAATATTGACTAATTTTTATACGTACAAGATTCTTTTATCCATGGTTACAGAGTCTTATAAAATGAATGTTTTATGTGTATACGATATAAAATAATACAAGTGAATAGTAAACTGCCTGCAGCTTCTGTATACTGATAGCTATTCTTTTCCTACCTGCGCAGGTATTGTCTTCTGCTCGTGGAAACTACTGAAGTATATCGCCCTGGTTGTATGTTTAATAAGGATGTAGAGAAAGCAACAATGCTTATTGGCAGGTCTGTAACCAACAGCTCACGTCATACTGGCACTAAGTTGAAAAACTCATTTCCGAATCACTTGGCCAGAAGTTATGGCTGTTATTGGTTTAATTAAAAGTGGCATAATTGTATATGTACACCCAGACAATAAGTGGATTGTTAACGGATGCTAAATGTTGATGGAAATGAGGCGATAATGAGTTTTGGATACTTTTATTGAAGCTTAAGATACAATGTGTAGACTGTTATTACAAAGTAAACATAACAGATGGAGCAAAATAAGTCATAAAAGATTTCATTGTCTGCATTACAAGATCACTTATTTTCTGAAGAGCAAAACAATAGCATTGTTATTATGTGCTTAAATATAGTTAAGAGTTTATGCTGTCTATACTTTACCCAATAAATATCCATATCCTATTTCTTTATGAAACACAACATGTAATAATTATGTGTTACCACCTTGTTTTGCAGTTTCTTCACCCTTCTGACTTCCAGTGGAAATGTTCCAAAATTTCCTGGATTGCCAGATGACAATATCCTACACAGTGGTCGTCTCCACCTGTTAATGCTGAAGAACAACTCAGCTGCATTTTGGCACACTTAGATTGTTTATTCTTTTTCTTACTTCAAAAAACACATTTTTTTCTTAGTGTAGCTTCACCTTTGTCACCTTATACTAATGGTATACCTTAGGAACCTGTACAAACCAAGTTGGACTATAGTGAAGTCAAGGACAGAGTTTGCAAAAAGACCTCCACCCCTAGAGGTCTACACCACAGAGATCCCTTCAGAATGTGCAACAGAATGTCACAGATTTAAAGCATGCTATCATGCAGTTATTGCTAAAATGTACTACTTGGTTTCGAAGCACCTTTGCCCTGCTTGAATAAATAACTTGTGGTTGAGCCTGAAGGCTTACTGTCATATTGTAATGAGAATAAGCAGTTACCGATCCCTTAAAGGGTTGGTCAACTACCATGATATTGATGATGACACCCAGTGCACTCACCGACACACCCAGACTGTTCTCTGTGCCTGCAGATGGATAGAAGAGTATTTGCAGTACCAGGCAGCGGCCACTAAATAGTGATGGAGCTTCATATTCACTGCAGAGTGTGCACAGCGATAAACTGCTACTGGGTATTATAGATACACTCCTATGAAAGCAGATCGGCAGCAACCAGCACTGGTCATTTTTCTTTGTAAGAATAACAGCAGGCTGAGTTGAGTGGATCCTTTGAAAATCGAATTTTCCAACTTTTCCCCAAAAATTGATTTGTGGAGAATAATTTTGCACACATTTCAATACTATAAAGCTTGAAATTGCTCATTAAAGACACACGAGGGAGATGAGAGAGATAATGAGAACACTGCTGAGCATAAAGATTTACAGGCAAGAGATAGAGAGAGGTCCAGGATGACCATAAGAGCTTACACACTACAGAAGAGAGAGAGATAGGGAAAGGACCTTGCAGACCATAAGAGCTTACACTCTGCAGGAGAGGGGGAGGACCCCTCTAAGCAAAAGAGTTAACCATCTACAGGAGAAAGAGGACCCTACTGACCATAAGAGTTTTCACATTGCAGGAGAAAGGACCCCATTGGCAGACACTTACCCAGTGACTCTGGAGATGGAAAATGACACTGTCATACAACCTGTGCTCCACTGGTAACTTGTGATCTCAGGTAGCCCAGGTACTAACCAACACTGTACAAATTACAATAATTTGTAAGATGTCATAGCTGCAGAGCATTACACAAAATGATATTAGCCATTCTCTGATAGTTCAGCAGTTTTTTGGGGTTTTCTGCAAACCACAAATTTCAGAAAATGCAACTCAATTTCAATGCTCCGCGGATCATTCCGCTCATCTCTACACCTGACTATTCCCCTATTATACAAGTGAGAACCTACTCTTTATAAATATATAAGGAAATCTAGAGCTACTTTAGAATATACAATCATACAGCATTTCCCAACAAGAGCCCCATAAAATCTTACATATGTCATTAAGAGCTTGACTATTACGTTAGAGTCCGATAGTAAAATTGTCACTACCACTTGTTCAACCAAAAATGACTTTGTAAAATCTGAATCTTTAAAATAACCACATCTGTGATCTGATGTGAAATTTGTTATGATGGTAACCAATGTGTAGTACTATTGTAAGTAAAATAGTGAGGAAATCAGGGCTGTGGAGTCACTAACCAAACCTCCAACTCCAACTCCGACTTCTCAATTTCCTTGACTCCGACTCCATCTCTGACTCCGACTCCACGACTCCGACTCAGACTCCCTCATGCAGTTGAAACCAGAAGTTTCCATCCACTATCTATAAAGACACATCCACATCTGCATGTTTTTCTCACTATCTGACATGAAATCAGAACAAACCTTTCCCATTTTATCTCAATTAGGATTACCAAAATTATTTATATTTGCCAAATGCCAGAATGAGAAAGAGAATTGTTTAAGGTATTTTTATTACTTTCTGCAAAGTCAAAAGTTTACATACATTTCATTAGCATTTGGTAGAATTGCCCTTAAACTGTATGACTTGGGTCAAACATTTTGGATATCCTTCCACAAGCTTCTCACAATAGTTGGTAGGAATTTTGGCCCATTCCTCCTGACAGAATTGGTGTAACTGAGCCATGTTTGTAGGTTGTTTTGCTCGCACTGGCCTTTTCAGCTTTGCTCATACATTTTTAATAGGACTGAGTTCAGGGCTTTATGATGGCCACTCCAACAAAACAGTAACTTTGTTATCGTTAAGCCACTTTGTAACCAGTTTGGCAGTATGCTTCAGGTCATTGTCCATTTGGAAGACCCATTTCCGCTCAAGCGTTTACGTTTCTGGCTGATGTCTTGAGATTTTGCGTCAGTATTGCCACATAATCTTCTTTCCTCATGATGCCATCTATTTTGTAAAGTTCACCAGTCTACCATGAAGCAAAACAACCCCATAACATGATGCTGCCACCCCCATTGTTTCACAGTTGGGATGGTGTTGTTAGGCTTCAAAGCTTCTCCCTTTTTCCTCTAACTGTAGCGATGGCCATTATGGCCAAACAGTTCAATTTTAGTTTCGTGAGACCACAGGACATGTCTCCAAACATTAAGGTCTTTGTTCCTGTGAGCATTTGCAAATATTAATCTGACTTTTCTGTTTCTTTTGGAGTAATGGCTTCTTCCTGGGAGAGTGGCCTTTCAGTTCATGTTGATACAGTCCTCGTTTCACTGTGGATAATGACACAATCTTGCCACCTTCCATCACCATCTTCACAAGTATTTTTGCTTTTGTTCTTGGGTTGAAATGCACATGTCTGACCAAAGAACGTTCATCCTTGGTACTCAAAACCTGTCTACTTCCTGAGCAGTATGGTGGCTGGACATTCCCATCTTGTTTGTACTTGTGTATAATTATTTGTACAGGTGCACCTTCAGACCTACAGAGGCACCTTCAAGTGTCTGGCAATTGCACCCAAGGATGAACCAGACTTGTGCAGGTCGACAAATCTCTTCCTGGCTGATTTCTTTTGACTTTCCCATGATGCTACACAAAGACTCAGTGTATGTCAGGTGTGCATTAAAATACACCATCAGGTGTGTCTCTAATTAACTCAGATCTTGACAATAAACCTATCAGATGCTTCCAAAGACATGACATCATCATATGGGCTGTCCCATATTGTTTAAAGGCATAATACTCTAAGGCGGGCTTTGCACACTATGATATCGCAGGTGCGATGTCGGTGGGGTCAAATCGAAAGTGATGCACATCCGGCGTCGCTGTCGACATCGTAGTATGTAAAGCCTTTTACATATGATTAACGAGCGCAAAAGCGTCGTTATCGTATGATCGGTGTAGGGTCCGACATTTCCATAATACCGCTGCTGCGACGGTACGGTGTTGTTCCTCATTCGAGCAGGCAGCACACATCGCTGTGTGAGAAGCCGCTGGAGCGAGGAACATCTCCTACCTGCGTCCTGGCTGGCTATGCGGAAGGAAGGAGGTGGGCGGGATGTTTACGCCCCACTCATCTCCGCCCCTTCGCTTCTATTGGCTGCCTGCCGTGGGACATCTCTATGACGCCGCACGACCCGCCCCCTTAGTAAGGAGGCGGTTCGCCGGCCAGAGCGACGTCGCAGGGCAGGTGAGTGCATGTGAAGCTGCCATAGCGATAATGTTCGCTACGGCAGCAATCACAAGATATCGCAGCTCCGACGGGGGCGGGGACTATCGCTGCAGCGTCGGTAACACATTGTTACCGATATCACAGCGTGCAAAGCCCGCCTTAGTGTATGTAAACGTTTGACTGTACAGAAAATGATAAAAATGCCTTTAAACATTCTCCCTCTCTCATTATCCTGGCATTTAGAAAATATAAATAATTTTGGTTCCTAATTGACCTAAAACGGGGAAGGTTTCTTCTGATTTTATGTCAGACAGTGAGAAAAACATGCATATGTGTCTTTTTTAGATAGTGTATGTAAACTTCTGGTTTCAATTGTATGTGATGGATAGACAGAGAGAGAGCGAAAGAGAGAGAGAGATATGAGATAGATAGTTAGATAGATAGATAGAGAGATAGATGGATGCGTTTTGCTGGCCCCTGTAGTGTTAGCCAGCTGTCAAACTGACAGCCAAATCAGAGTGGGTGCAGTGCCAGCACCCTGTGATCAATTGTACATGAGTCTTTCAGAAGCGAGTACAAATGAAGCCCTGACTGCCAGCACTTCTGTGCCAGGGCGATATCAACAGTATGATAAGGTCAGTTGATTACACTTCTGACGTCACTTGTCGGCATCACAGAGGCGGCAAACAGAGCTGGTGGTAAGTGCTCCAGTGGAGGTGAAGGCACATGGGATGAGTGGGGGTGTATCAATGGAGACAGTATGGGGTGAAAGGGGAATGTATTTTTGGAGACAGTATGGGGTGAGGGGGGAATTTATATATGGAGGCAGTATGAGGTGAGGAGGAATATATATATGGAGACAATATGGGGTGAGGAGGGAATGTATATATGTAGACAGTATGAAGTGAGGGGGAAATGTATATATGGAGACAGTATGGGGTGAGGTGGGTGTATCTATGGATATAGTATTGTGTAAGGGGGTGTGTATATGAAGACAGTATGGGGTGAGGCACAAATGTAAAAATGGACACAGTATGGGGTGAGGGGGGAAGTATATATGAACACAATATGGGGTGAGGGGAAAGTGTATATGGACACAATATAGGATGAGGGGGAAGTATATTTGGAGACAGTATGGGGAGAGAAGGTAAGGGGGGAATGTATATATGGAGACAGTGTGGGGTGAGGGGGGAAGTATCTATGGAGACAATATGAGGTGATGGGGGAAGTATCTATGGAGACAATATGGGGTGAGGGGGTATATGTATATATAGGCACAGTAATTGGTGATAGGGTGTGGGAGAATGTATATATAGAGACATTATGGAGAGAGAGGGTGAGGGGGAAATATTTATGGAGACATTATGGGGAGTGAGGGTGAGCTGCTCGGATCCGGGTTCGCTGTGGCTCGAGGGTCTCCGGAAGTGGGGCAGCAAGGTGTCGTAACCCTCCACGGGTAGGGGGATGCATCGGGACTCGGTGAGGGGTGCTGTGGGGTGCAGGGGTCACTCTCGTACTCACTCAGTTCATAAGCATACACTGACAACTGGGTAAACCAAGTCTCTGGGTACCGCTGCCGCTGAGAGGAGCGCGTCCGAGTCCCGTCCCTAATAGTGTTGCCTGATGATCCGTGACCTGCCTCCTGGCACTTAGTTTGACTTCACCTTGGTGGCCCGGTAGTATGGAACTAGCTGGGCCCCGCTCCCTAATATGGCTAAGTATGGGAGCTTCCTCTCAGGGCTCACGCTTGGGATTTTCTGGACCGTTTTGGATTGGAAAGTCCTATCCCCCTCGTTGCGCTAATGCCCCGATTCTGGTGGAAACAGATCATAAAGGCTCCGTTCTCCTCAGATGAATTGTCGGGTTGCCTGAAGCTACTCCTCGACCTAGGGTCCATGTACCCCGTCGTGCCTTCGGGCCTGGACCGGTGAGAGTGCTAGGCTGCAGGCTGTCCTCCTCGACAGGTCCAAGCACCTCGCCACAATCCCCTGCGACCGGGGCTCCGACTCCTCTAGGCCCAGACCACCGTCTGCAACCTAGACTGTTCCTTCAGGAGTTACCACTCCCGACTTCCTCTAAGCTCC
Source organism: Anomaloglossus baeobatrachus (assembly GCF_048569485.1). Classification (NCBI taxonomy): domain Eukaryota; kingdom Metazoa; phylum Chordata; class Amphibia; order Anura; family Aromobatidae; genus Anomaloglossus; species Anomaloglossus baeobatrachus. The sequence goes on from NC_134359.1 coordinate 133,202,153, forward strand.
TCCCAGCTCGAGGGCTACTTCCCAACCTCTCTCCTTCAACTCTCAGACTCGACTCACTACACTCCTCACTTCCCCTCCCTGACCCTCCAGGTGAGTGACTCTATTCCACTCAAGCCGTCCACTGGTGTGTCTGGTGGGTGTGGTGCAGGGTGTATCTAGATTTGATTTGCTGTTGGAGGCAACACTATTTAGTTAGGGACCCAGAACCAAGAGGGAGGCGGAATACTGCACGGAAGGGCAGCTTTCGAAGTACCTTGTGATGACCTAATAGTCCAGGGGCGTCACACAAACGTGGAAAGAAATTTTGAGGACACTGTATGGGGAGTGAAGGGGGAAGTTCAGGACTCATGAGGAGCAAGGGGGTAATTTTTAGGACACTGTATGGGGAGCAAGCAGGCAGGACGGGTGCGGACACAGTATGTAGAGCGAGGGGGAAATGTGTGCAGACGCAGTATAGGGAGTTAGGGGGGATGAGTGTGGAAGTAGTGAAGAAACAGTATGGGATAAAAAAAAACCTGGCATAGAATAGACACTGGGTAGTTGGGGGCGATATGGAAAGGGGGCAGCATAGGGGGATAGTGTGGGGCCATAGAGTGGAGGGGTGTTTGAGTAGGAGGCACAGTATAGAGAATGTACAGTACAGGGAGACACAGTGTAAAGGACAGTGTGTGGAGGGGGTTCAGTGTGGAAAGGAGAGTGCAGTGTGTGGGGCATGTACCATTAGGGGGACAGTGTGCATCATATTTTTTGCAGAGAACACAGTGAGGTGCAATTATTTATTTAGGGGAAAAGTGTAGGACAGATATTTGTTATATATGAGTATTATAATAGAGAGAATAGAGAACGACTCCAATCAGAGACGCATCATCTATAAGGAACCTGGATATAAATGTTCATTTGTAATATTGACTAATTCTCATCAGTACCATGGTTCCTGTACGGTCTGCAGTCTGATGACTGATAATTCCCAGTATCTCCTTACCATTGTTAAGGATGTACTGGAAGTTGTAGATTCATGCAAAATAAATGCGTATGGACTTGACCTGACATTAAAATTGATATACCATGTACTGATGGTGATTCTGAGTATGTATTTTTGCAATGATGAGGGGTGTTAATGCTGTGTTTCTGTACTGATGCAGTAACATGAATGTATTTCTGTACTGCTGTTTATTCTGATGATGAAATTCTGTACTGCTGTTGTTTCTGGTGATGAATTTCTGTTCTGCTGGTGGTTCTGATGATGAATTTCTGTACTGCTGGGGGTTGTGATGCTGTGTTTATGTACTGATGGGAGTTCTAATGATGTATCTCTGGTGGTTCTGGAAATATATTCCTGTGCTGTTATTAGTTCTGACCCTGTACACAAGTAACCATTCATAACTTGTAACATTACGTTATACATGACCATATTAAAGAATTTGTCCACTACTTTAACATTGATGACCTATCCTTAGGTTAAGTCATACATTTCTGATTTGCAGCGGTCCAGCAACCCTGCCAATAGGCTGTTTCAGCTATGGCCGAGTACTGCACATCCACCTCATTGAGGAGGTGGATGTGCAGTATTCAGCCACAGCCACTATCAGAAGATGGATCAGATCCGTAACTGAGCACTTCCAACCTCCTGCTGCTGCCACCGTCACATAGAACAGCCGATTGGCAGGGGTATACTAATGATAGGTCATCAATGTTAAAGTAGTGTTGAACTTTCTGAAAAGTTAAGGGTTATTATATTTTTATTTGTTAGAAACATCAAGGGGTTGTCCAAGTTTGTGATGAGTCTGCAGTCACTCTGTGTCACTCTGTGACTGATGACTTCTGAGTTCTCACAGCGTGTGCATTGTACGCTCTCAGGATTCCCTGGTGCTGGCGATGAGAGTGGAAGGTCACGTAACCACAAGTATGCAATTTACATACATGTGGTCATGTGTTGACTTGACATGCATGGCATTGGTCAATGAAAATGAATTGAGCAAGTCGCAATGTGGCCAGAAGTGTAGAAATCTCAAACTTGTGCACACATGACTGTCCACTCTAGCAACTGGCATGGGTGAATCGTAAAACTGTGCAATGCACGCTGTGACAATTCAAAAGCCTGCAGTCACATAGAATGACTGCAGACTTTCATCTCAAGCCTGGGCTACCCCTTTAATTATAAAATTAAGTAGGGTAGCATCCCCAGTTCTAACAGTGTGTAATATACTCTCTGTCAGGACTCAGCTCTGTTTGCTGGTTCCAGCAGTCATCACATGGCCACTCATTCATATCTAATTTTCATTCTTAGTCATGTGACAATTAACTTTTCTTCCTACTAGTCTTTTTTTTATTGAACATTGAGAAAATTAGGGTAAGCAGCTTGTCTGCATGTGAGTAAAGGGTGCTTTACACGCTGCGACATCGCTAACGATATATCGTCGGGGTCACGTCGTTAGTGACGCACATCCGGTGCCGTTAGTGACATCGCAGTGTGTGACACCAAGGAGCGACGATCAACGATCGCAAAAATGGCAAAAATCATTGATCGTTGACACATCGCTTCTTTTCATAACATCATTGGTGGTGCATGCCGCTGGTTGGTCGTCGTTCCTGCGGCGTCACACATCGCTATGTGTGACACCGCAGGAACGACGAACATCTCATTACCTGCGTCCATCGGCAATGAGGAAGGAAGAGGTGGGCGGCATATTCCGGCCGCTCATCTCCGCCCCTCCTCTACTATTGGGTGGCCGCTTAGTAACGGCGCAGTGGCGTCGCTATGACGCCGAACGCACCTCCCCCTTGAAGGAGTGATTGTTTGGCGGTCACAGCGACGTCGCTGAAAAGGTATGTGCATGTGACGCTGCCATAGCGATAATGTTCGCTACGGCAGCGATCACCAAATGTCGCACGAACGACGGGGGCATGTGCTATCGCTAGCGATGTCGAGCGTGTAAAGCACCCTTAAGTGTGCTAATCACATATGAATGAGCGGTCACTTGATGAGTACCCAAACCGCTTAGGGGGGATGCAAATAGAGTTCTTGCCCTGGTGCCAGAAAGCCTAAATACACCTCTGGATGGATGGATGGATGGATGGATAGATATAGATAGATAGATAGATAGATAGATAGATAGAGATAAAGGGAATTTTGTTACTTACCGTAAATTCCTTTTCTTCTAGCTCCTATTGGGAGACCCAGACGATTGGGTGTATAGCTACTGCCTCCGGAGGCCACACAAAGCATTACACTAAAAAGTGTAAGGCCCCTCCCCTTCTGGCTATACACCCCCAGTGGGATCACTGGCTCACCAGTTTTAGTGCAAAAGCAAGAAGGAGGAAAGCCAATAACTGGTTAAACAAATTCACTCCGAGTAACATCGGAGAACTGAAAAACCGTTCAACATGAACAACATGTGTACCCGAAAAAACCCAAAAATCCCGAAGGACAACAGGGCGGGTGCTGGGTCTCCCAATAGGAGCTAGAAGAAAAGGAATTTACGGTAAGTAACAAAATTCCCTTCTTCTTCGTCGCTCCATTGGGAGACCCAGACGATTGGGACGTCCAAAAGCTGTCCCTGGGTGGGTAAATTAATACCTCAAGTTAGAGCTGCAAAATAGCTCTCCCCTACGAGGAGGCAACCGCCGCCTGCAGGACTCCTCTACCTAGGCTGGCGTCTGCCGAAGCATAGGTATGCACCTGATAATGTTTGGTGAAAGTGTGCAGACTCGACCAGGTAGCTGCCTGGCACACCTGTTGAGCCGTAGCCTGGTGTCGTAATGCCCAGGACGCACCCACGGCTCTGGTAGAATGGGCCTTCAGCCCTGATGGAACCGGAAGCCCAGCAGAACGGTAGGCTTCAAGAATTGGTTCTTTGATCCATCGAGCCAGGGTGGCTTTGGAAGCCTGCGACCCTTTGCGCTTACCAGCGACAAGGACAAAGAGTGCATCGGAACGGCGCAGGGGCGCCGTGCGGGAAATGTAGATTCTGAGTGCTCTCACCAGATCTAACAAATGTAAATTCATCTCATACCGATGAACTGCATGAGGACAAAAAGAAGGCAAAGAGATATCCTGATTAAGATGAAAAGAGGATACCACCTTCGGGAGAAACTCCTGAATGGGGCGCCGCACTACCTTGTCCTGGTGGAAGACCAGGAAAGGAGCCTTGGATGACAGCGCTGCTAGCTCAGACACTCTCCGAAGAGATGTGATCGCTACCAGTAAAGCCACTTTCTGTGATAGTCTAGAAAGTGAAACCTCCCTCAGAGGCTCGAAGTGCGGCTTCTGGAGGGCAACTAGTACCCTGTTCAGATCCCATGGATCTAACGGCCGCTTGTACGGGGGTACAATATGACAAACCCCCTGCAGGAACGTGCGCACCTTAGGAAGCCGTGCTAGACGCTTTTGAAAAAAGACGGATAGCGCCGAGACTTGCCCTTTAAGGGAGCCGAGCGACAAACCTTTTTCTAACCCAGATTGGAGGAAAGAAAGAAAGGTAGGCAATGCCAAAGGCCAGGGAGACACTCCCTGAGCAGAGCACCAGGATAAGAATATCTTCCACGTTCTGTGGTAGATCTTAGCGGACGTGGGCTTCCTAGCCTGTCTCATGGTGGCAACGACCCCTTGGGATAATCCTGAAGACCCTAGGATCCAGGACTTAATGGCCACACAGTCAGGTTCAGGGCCGCAGTTCCGATGGAAAAACGGCCCTTGGGACAGTAAGTCCGGTCGGTCTGGTAGTGCCGACGGTTGGCCGACCGTGAGATGCCACAGATCCGGATACCACGCCCTCCTTGGCCAGTCTGGGGCGACGAGTATGACGCGGCTGTAGTCGGATCTGATCTTGCGTAGCACTCTGGGCAAGAGTGCGAGAGGTGGAAACACATAAGGGAGCCGGAACTGCGACCAATCTTGCACTAAGGCGTCTGCCGCCAGAGTTCTGTGATCGCGAGACCGTGCTATGAAGGTTGGGACCTTGTTGTTGTGCCTGGACGCCATTAGGACGACGTCCGGCCTTCCCCAGCGGCTACAGATTTCCTGAAACACGTCCGGGTGAAGGGACCATTCCCCTGCGTCCATGCCCTGGCGGCTGAGGAAGTCTGCTTCCCAGTTTTCTACGCCGGGGATGTGAACTGCGGATACGGTGGAGGCCGTGGCTTCCACCCACGTCAGAATCCGCCGGACTTCCTGGAAGGCTTGCCGACTGCGTGTCCCTCCTTGGTGATTGATGTATGTCACCGCTGTGGAGTTGTCCGACTGAATTCGGATCTGCTTTCCTTCCAGCCACTGCTGGAAGGCTAGTAGGGCAAGATACACTGCTCTGATTTCCAGAACATGGATCTGAAGGGTGGACTCCTGCTGAGTCCACGTACCCTGAGCCCTGTGGTGGAGAAAAACTGCTCCCCACCCTGACAGACTCGCGTCTGTCGTGACTACCGCCCAAGACGGTGGTAGGAAGGATCTTCCCTGTGATAATGAGGTGGGAAGAAGCCACCATTGCAGAGAGTCCTTCCGAAAAGGATACTTTCCTCTTCAGGGATGTTGACTTCCCGTCCCATTGGCGGAGAATGTCCCAATAAGCGGACGCAGATGAAACTGCGCAAACGGAACCGCCTCCATTGCCGCCACCATCTTCCCGAGGAAGTGCATGAGGCGTCTTAAGGAGTGCGACTGACCTAGACGGAGAGTCTGCACCCCAGTCTGTAGTGACCGCTGCTTGTCCAGCGGAAGCTTCACTAGCGCTGACAGGGTATGAAAACTCCATGCCAAGCTACGTTAGTGATTGGGTCGGTGACAGGTTTGACTTTGAAAAGTCGATGATCCACCCGAACGTCTGGAGAGTCTCCAGCGCAACATTCAGGCTGAGTTGGCATGCCTCTTGAGAGGGTGCCTTGACAAGTAGATCGTCCAAGTAAGGGATCACAGAGTGTCCCTGTGAGTGCAAGACTGCTACCACTGCCGTCATGACCTTGGCGAACACCCGTGGGGCTGTCGCCAGCCCGAATGGCAGAGCTACGAACTGAAGATGGTCGTTTCCTATCACGAAATGTAGAAAAACATTGATGCTCTGTAGCAATCGGCACGTGGAGATAAGCATCTTTGATGTCTATTGATGCTAGGAAATTTCCTTGAGACATTGAGGCAATGACGGAGCGGAGGGTATCATCCGGAACCGCCTGGCCTCCACGTGCTTGTTGAGCAGTTTTAGGTCCAGAACGGAACGGAAAGAGCCATCCTTGTTTGGCACCACAACCAGATTGGAGGAAAACCGTGTCTTGTTCCTGAAGAGGAACCGGGATAACCACTCCTTATGCCTGCAAAAGAGCATCGGCTCGGTGGGGAGGTGGGGACGTTCTGAAGAATCGAGTCGGAGGACGAGAACAGAACTCTGTCCTGTGCACGTGGGCACACTGTCCCTCACCCACCGGTCTGTGACCTGTGGCAGCTAAATGTCGCCAAAGGCGAGCGAGTCTGCCATCAACCGCGGATGCGGAAAGATGAGAGAGCTGAGAGTCATGAGGAGACCGCCTTGGTAGCGGTTCCTCCGGCTGCCTTCCTTGGGCGTGATTGAGCCCGGCCGGCAGCTGAGCCCCTCTGAGGCTTTTCAGCCCTTTTGGACGAGGACAATTGGGACCTGCCCGAGCCTGGGAAGGACCGAAACCTCGACTGTCCTTCCAGGACAGCATTAATAGGGTAAGTCGCAATGCAGACATTGCGAGGTTACGGACGCCCCTGCGGCACAGATGTACCTGTGCTCAAGACCAGCTGCGCAAGAACAGCTGAAAAGCTTAGGGTGCCCATACGGCTGTGAATGCCGGAGCAACCGACACGCCGATAGCCTCATAGACAGATTTCAACCAGAGTCCATCTGTCTGTCAATGGCATCTGTAAGTGAAGTCCCATCTCCACTGCAACTATGGCTCTAGCCGCAAGCCTGGAGATTGGAGAATCCACCTTTGGACCCTGGGTCCAACGCCTGACCACGTCAGGGGGAAAGTGATAACGTGTATCCGTAATACGTTTGGAGAAAACGCTTATCTGGGAAGCGTGGTGTTCCTGGACTGCTTCTCTGAAGTCAGCGTGGCCAGAACAATACTCAATATACGTTTGAGCTACTGAAATGGGACTTCTCCTGCTGTGAAGCTGACTCCTCCGCTGGGGGAGCTGAGGGAGAAAGATCCAACATTCCATTGATGGACGCTATAGGATCATGCCTTATGGCGTCACCATCCGGTGTATCCGGAGTGAGAGCGGTGTCAGGATCAAAGTCCTGATGAGCTACGTCTGCCTCATCATACAGAGAGCCTCCTGGGACCCCCCCCGGAGCACCGATTTTATTCCAAGTGAGGGTGGCCAGGGAGCAATGATCCAGATTGCCCATGGCCTGTCCGGACTGCAAGTCTCTATCCCCTTGCAACTCCGTCCCTGTCCTTGGACAGGGTTGAGAGGTGGTTCTTTTGGCCACGTCAAGTAGAGACCCCGGCTGACCAAGTGCTACAGGGGAGCATTGCACCCAATGGGGAGCAGTGCCGTGGAACAGTATCACATGCAGCAAAAACAGCATCGAAAGCCTGTGTTGCTTATATGCTGCTGCCGACTTATAGAGCCAAGAATGGCGACCGTACAGTGCAATGTATATCATACAAGCATAAAGTACAAATGAACACTGCAGCACATGCAATACAAGCAGCATAGAAAGCCTGCTTTTCTGCTGCTGTAGACTAGCCATCTAGGGGAATATAGCCCAGAATAGCGACCATACAGTGCAATGTATAGCATACAGGCATAAGTACAAATGAACACTGCAACACCTGCAATACAAGCAGCATAGAAAAAAAAAAACCTGTGCCTCAGCACCCTTGCTTTTCTGCTGCTGTAGTCTAGCCATTCTATGGCGAATATAGCCAAGACTAGCGACCGTACAGTGCAGTGTATAGCATACAAGCATAAATACACATGAACACTTCAGTACGTGCAATACAAGCAGCATAGAAAGCCTGTGCCTTAGCACCCATGCTTTCCTGCTGCTGATGTGTCGCCATCTAAGAGGGCATATAGCCCAAAATAGCGACCTATGCAGTGTACTTAAAATACAAATAGACAAACTGCGGTATTTAGTGTCAGCACCCCAGGTGCCGCTTACCGCCCGCCTATAAGCGGGTGTGTGGTCGCCCTAGTCCTGTTGTTTGCCCAGAGTCCGTTCTCTCAGCTCGGGCTGCAGGAATGGCTGCCGGCATCCTTCTCCAGCTCGTATGAGTAGGGGCGGGCCGTGGGCGTGCCCCAAGTCAGAGCGGGAAACCGGCGTCCCACAGTGTCTAGTGAGAGGGCTGGAGCATGTAAATAAGGCTCCAGCCCTCGGCGCTGCTGATTGTACAGCGTCTCTCCCCTACCCTGATTGACAGGGTGGGGGCGGGAACGAAGCTGAGCTAGGCCGCAAAAGCCGGGGACTGGATTTATAAGCGCCGCCGCCGTAAAAGCGCGGTCGGCGCTAAGTCCCCGGCGCACTACAAGTCCCAGCCGCACCGCCGCTCCCGGAGCGTCCGGCGCGGTAGTTCCCAATAAATAAAGTCACTCAGCTAGGCTGCAGTGACTGTAACCCTTTACTGTCCCCGGCGCACTAGCACACCCAGCAAGTCTGGAGTGTGCTGTGCCTGTGTGTACGGGGACACAGAGTACCTGAATGGTGCAGGGCCATGTCCCTGAACGGCACTCTCGCTCCACATCCAGCAGGTTCAATGGGTCTGTGGATGGAGCCCGGCCTCAGGGCTTTGGGGCCGGTAAGATCCCACTTCCTCAGAGCCCCTCAGGGGGATGGGGAAGGAAAACAGCATGTGGGCTCCAGCCGCCGTACCAGCAATAGGTACCTCAACCTTACAAACCACCAGTGGGGTGAGAAGGGAGCATGCTGGGGGCCCTATATGGGCCCTCTTTTCTTCCATCCGATATAGTCAGCAGCTACTGCTGACTAAACAGTGGAGCTATGCGTGGATGTCTGACCTCCTTCGCACAAAGCCGAAAACTGGTGAGCCAGTGATCCCACTGGGGGTGTATAGCCAGAAGGGGAGGGGCCTTACACTTTTTAGTGTAATGCTTTGTGTGGCCTCCGGAGGCAGTAGCTATACACCCAATCGTCTGGGTCTCCCAATGGAGCGACGAAGAAAGATGTGTTTACCTTTTTATATACATTTAGGAGTTTTGCTCAAACACATTAAAACTTTTTTTCTGCTGAATATCCTTTGGCCGTTTACCAGGATTGATTATTTTTGCATTTGTATACACACCTTAGGATTTACCTCAGGCTTGGGCGGCTTTGACTCTAACCTTATTTCTATCAGTTTTGGAAAGGTTCATTATGTTTCCAAGTAAAAATCACTTAAGTGCACAAGACACATTAGCAGCTGTGGTTTATAAGAGGTAAGAAAGTGTTTTAAATTGATTAGTAGTGTATATTAATAGAAAGTGGTCCAAGATTTGACCCAACCATTAATCAGCATCTCTAGCATAAAGCCTTTAGGAAACCGGTTGTGCTCAATGAATAATTGCAAGAAACCATATCAAGAAGAATGGCACATGAAGTGACTGTCACCAATCATATACCTTGTTATCAGCAATTTGCTCCCAAACTCAGCCATATTGCACTACTCTTATTGACAAGAGAGGGGAATTAGCCTTTGAATGATATTCATATGCAGGGTCAGACAGGTACTCACAGCAAAAAAGGGCAACCAGTCCAGTTAGCCCAGGCCAACACCTCTAATGCACAAACAGGATGCAGACAAGCCTCTCAACATGATGGATCATGTTGAGAGGCTTGTCTGCATCCTGTTTGTGCATTAGAGGTGTTGGCCTGGGCTAACTGGACTGGTTGCCCTTTTTTGCTGTGAGTACGTTTTATAATACATTTTTGGGGGAGTTTTTAGCTCCTCTTTTTGTTGCTATTTTTGAGGGTCAGACAGGCCCTCCGTGGGCCCCTGTGCCTTATATAGTGTAGATAGACTGTACAGAGCTGCAAGCCATTTGTTTCTCAGGGCTGGCATTTATTGGTGGGCAGACTGGGCAGCTCATCCAGGGCCCCCACACTCTGAGGGGCCCCCAGCCTTTCAATCATAAACGTCAGTAATAGTACTGTACTAAGTTTGCACAGTTGCAGAATGACCTTTAGTGACATCACAGTCATGTGACTCCCAAATGTCCTAATTGGGACATTATGAGCCAATGAGGACATTATGAAGTGTATTGGGACATTATGGGGAAATTGGGGACATTATTAAGTAAATTGGGACATTGTAGGGCAGTGGGGGACATTATAGGGTAAATTGGGACATTGTGAGGCAATAAGAGAGATATTATGGGAAATAGAAACATTATGGAGCAAATTTATTGGAACATTATGGGGCAATGGGGGACATTATGGAGCAATGGAAGAAATTATGGAGCAAATTGGGACATTATGGGGCAATTGGTGACATTATGGAGCAATGGAGGAAATTATGAAGCAAATTGTACATTATGGAGCAATGGGGGACATTATGGGGCAATGAGTCTCATTATCAGGCAATTAGGAAGGGGATTGTGAAAGGCAGCATAGTATAATGTTGAGCGGGGTGTATTTTATACAGAGATGTAGTATGGGGGAGATATTATAAAAAGGGCAAGTTTTGGGGGGACATTATCGAAAGGGGCACTTGGTGGGGCTATTTTGGAGAGGAGCAGTGTGTGAGGGCATATTTTGTACAGGAAGCAATTATCAACCCTTTCTGATTCCACTTGATTCCCCAGACATTATTAAATAAAGGGGGCCAGGATGGGGGACATTATTAAATTAAAGGGGCCAGAATGAGGGACATACTGTACATTATTGGTTTATCATTGCTAGTGGGGCATAATTACTGTAGGGGCAAATTAGAATACATTATTACTGATTAAATATAAGTTAATTTTGAGGATACTGTTTTTCATGGGAAAGCAAAAGTCTGATGTAGCGCAGAAATTGGTCAAAAAGTGTGGCATGTGTTCTGAAAGTGATCAGCTATAGGTGGCTGTGTGTTATTTTCTGCAGTGTTGCGTCATGGCAGGAAGAAGTAATGTCGGTCAGCACCAAATGAAGAAGAAAATGAAGATGAACAACTTCAGATAGAGACGTCACTGGTAAGTCAATGTATTATATATACACACACAGACACACACACTATACACTATATACAGAGCTCCTATGTATAATGTCACTGGTGATCACTGTATTACCTATACACTTATACTCGATAGACAGAGCACCTGTGTATAATGGTACTGATGATAATATTAGTGTTATTAGTACTGTAGTTTTTATTCATGATCATTATGGTGTGGTTATAGTGTTGCGGTATTTCTCCCTTGTATGTGGTTGTATTCGGTCACTATGTGGTCTGATCATGGTGTGGTGGTATTACTCTCTTGTTTGTGGTTATATTCAGTCATTATGTGGTCTGGTCATAGTGGCGCCGTATTTCTTCCTTGTATGTGGTAATATTTGGTTACTATGTGGTCTGGTCACGGTGTGGCAGTATTACTCTCTTATATGTGGTTGTATTCGGTCACTATGTGGTGGTAATATGTTGTCTGGTCACAGTGTGGCGGTATTTCTCCCTTGTATGTGGTATTATAGGTCTTGGTATGGTGGATTATGCTGTGTGTTACGAACCGGCGCCGCTATAGCCGCAAGCAGCCTGCTGCGGTTCCTGTTGCGCCCAGGCGGCGGCTGCCGTTCTTGGCCGTGCCTCGGGTCGTCCAGCTGGCTGTTCCTTCCACCACGTCTAAGTGTGGAGAGGCGGCTAGTGCGCATGCGTGCGCCGATTTACCCCAGCCAGAGTTTAAGCCCGGTATTTTGCCTAGTGAGCATGCTCAGCCTGTTTGTGTTATGTCTGAGACTAAGTCCTCAGTTCAGGCTACTGAGCATGCTCCCACAATTAACCCTAACAGCCTCTTTGCACAGGTACTTGGACTTCGTGCTGTGTCTAAGTTCTGGGATGTGCCTACTGAGCATGCTCAAACTGATAGTCTGCTTTCTAAGCCTGTGGCTCAGGCTACTGAGCATGCTCAGGCACTTAGTGCATCAGAGGCTAGGTCCGGTAAGGACCTCACTGAGCAGGTCCCTGAGGTGGCAGGCCCTGATAGGGCAGAGGGTGTCAGGTGTCCTGATGACATGGCAACTCCGGACTGGCTCGCAGAGGCCCGCCCCTATGATCTGGCACCTCAGTATTGGTCGTCAGACGATGACTGGTGAAGTGTTTGGGGCGTGGCTGCCATGAGGTCATCAATGACGTGGCGGTTCCGGATAGGTCGCATGTGACGTCACTGATGACATGGCACTCTGCTATTGGACCTTGGTGGTTCCACCCTGGATTTGGGGCGGACCCAGGTTATAAAAGGGGCTGGAGACAACATGGAGGTGCGCAGTCTTCATTTTTGCTCAGTCAGAGCACACCTCCATGTTAGAGCCTCATTGCGGCATAAGCCTATGTTGGGAAGCGGTAGGTAGGGTTAGACGAACGGTGCCTGTCACGCCAAGATTCGTGGCTCGGCACATCAGGGTCAGGCGCCGTGCTTCCCTCCTGCCGTTCCAGTCTTGCTATAGCAGCCCAGTGGCGTTAACTGGGCTGCGGCTGCTGTGCTTCCTGTCCGATTGTGCCCCTACGCACACGGACAGCGCACCTGCTGCGCCACCTGTCTGATTGTGCTCCCTACGCACACGGACAACGCACCTGCTGCGCCACCTGTCTGGTTGTGCCCCCTACGCGCACGGACAGCGTACTCCAGGACCCCTGTGGAGTTAACAGGGTGTTCCTTATTTTTCTCGGCTTCCCGGTCAACGCTACTGGTGTACCCATCTGGCCTGACGTGTCCTACACACACGTGGCCAGTCGAGAAGTGGCCAGAAACGCTAATCGGAGGACCGCTCGGCCTGACGTGTCCTACACACGTGGCCGACAGGGCGCTTTCGTGGCGGTCTTCCGGTCAACGCTACCTGGTTACTACCCGGCCTGACGTGTTTCCTGCACACGTGGTTGGTGTAGCGCTAGGTGCACCAAAACGCTAATCGGGTTGTCGTCCGGTCTGACGTGTCCCAACACACGTGACCGGTTCCCAGAGTTCCTGGGTTATCTCAGAGCCATCCAGCTCTATAGTCTCCGCCTAACCCTCAGGTGCCAGCAGCTCCTTTGTCATCTGGAGCACGGTGGGCCCCGACTGGCGATTAGGATATATACCCCCTGGTCCTAATCTGCCGGTCCCCCCGTAACAGTAAGACTGCGCCAGGGTCTGGCTGGCATGGCGGAGATGGAGCAGCTACGTCAGCTCATGCTGCAGCTTGATGCCAGAGTGAGGGCTCTGGAGAAGTCTGCCCTTGCTGCTGATATGGATGATGTGGTGGCTCAAGCGGCTGCAATGGTGTCAGTCACCAAGCCTACTCCAACCCTCCCTCACCTCTCGCTGCCCAACAAGTTTACGGGGAACAGCAAGGCATGTAGGGGATTTGTGAACCAGTGCTCGGTCCATCTAGAGCTGTTGGCTGCACGGTTTCCTACAGAGAGGTCGAAGGTGGGGTTTATCATCTCCTTGCTCTCTGATAGAGCACTGGAGTGGGCTACACCATTGTGGGAGAGGAATGACCCCATAGTACAGGACTCTAAGGAGTTTTTGGAGTCCCTGCGACAAGTGTTCCTGGGGCCTCAGGTCACTCACGACTCGGCCCTACAGCTACTGACTTTGGAGCAGGGGCGTACCTCCTCAAGTCAATATGCTGTGAGTTTCCGGACACTTGCTGCAGAACTGGGGTGGTCAGAGAGGACTCTCATTCCACTGTTCTGGAGGGGATTAGCCTCGCACGTGAAGGACGCATTAGCGTCGCGTGAGGTACCAACTACCCTTGAGGGCCTCATGACTCTGGCTACCCGCATTGACCTGCGGACCTCCGAACGTCAGCTGGAGCGCAGGTCAGAGGGTCGTTCAGCCACTATAGTGGTCTCTCCTACTGCACCTCCCTTAGAGGACATCTCTGTCCCTATGGACATCTCTAGGGTTGGTGTTGCTAGGTCTTCGAGTCGCAAGGGCATTTCCTGTTTCGCTTGTGGGCAGTATGGTCATTATGCCAACCGTTGCCCAAAGCGTCAGGATAAGCGACCACGCTTGGTGACCATAGCTGGAGGTAGACTGGACTCTGCGTCATCCATTAGGGTGACGTTTCCCGCGTCCATTTCCTTTAAGGGGTCAACATGGTCCACAAGGGCAAGTGTGGACACAGGTGCTGGGGATAGTTTCATCTCCTCCTCTTTTGCCCGGCGGCATGCCATCCCGCTGGTGCAAATGCCAAGGCCAGTGAGAGTCCGTGTGGTGGATGGGTCCTTGTTGCCCAAGGTAATTCACCAGCGGACAGTGCCCATTACCCTTGCCATGTCATCTGGGCATAGGGAGACCATTTCATTTCTGGTTCTCCCTAAGGGTGCAGATGATATTCTGCTGGGTATTCCTTGGTTGAAGTGGCATTCCCCACATATCGACTGGTCGTCTGGGGTGATTACGCGGTGGAGCGAGTCTTGTAGCTCCCACTGCATGTCTCCATCTTCCGCCGGTCGCTCAGTGGTATCTGTGGCGACTATAGACCATTCGAGTGGGAGGGCCGCTAGAGGGGGGGGTACTGTTACGAACCGGCGCCGCTATAGCCGCAAGCAGCCTGCTGCGGTTCCTGTTGCGCCCAGGCGGCGGCTGCCGTTCTTGGCCGTGCCTCGGGTCGTCCAGTTGGCTGTTCCTTCCACCACGTCTAAGTGTGGAGAGGCGGCTAGTGCGCATGCGTGCGCCGATTTACCCCAGCCAGAGTTTAAGATCGGTATTTTACCTAGTGAGCATGCTCAGCCTGTTTGTGTTATGTCTGAGACTAAGTCCTCAGTTCAGGCTACTGAGCATGCTCCCACAATTAACCCTAACAGCCTCTTTGCACAGGTACTTGGACTTCGTGCTGTGTCTAAGTTCTGGGATGTGCCTACTGAGCATGCTCAAACTGATAGTCTGCTTTCTAAGCCTGTGGCTCAGGCTACTGAGCATGCTCAGGCACTTAGTGCATCAGAGGCTAGGTCCGGTAAGGACCTCACTGAGCATGTCCGTGAGGTGGCAGGCCCTGATAGGGCAGAGGGTGTCAGGTGTCCTGATGACATGGCAACTCCGGACTGGCTCGCAGAGGCCCGCCCCTATGATCTGGCACCTCAGTATTGGTCGTCAGAGGATGACTGGTGAAGTGTTTGGGGCGTGGCTGCCATGAGGTCATCAATGACGTGGCGGTTCCGGATAGGTCGCATGTGACGTCACTGATGACATGGCACTCTGCTATTGGACCTTGGTGGTTCCACCCTGGATTTGGGGCGGACCCAGGTTATAAAAGGGGCTGGAGACAACATGGAGGTGCGCAGTCTTCATTTTTGCTCAGTCAGAGCACACCTCCATGTTAGAGCCTCATTGCGGCATAAGCCTATGTTGGGAAGCGGTAGGTAGGGTTAGGCGAACGGTGCCTGTCACGCCAAGATTCGTGGCTCGGCACATCAGGGTCAGGCGCCGTGCTTCCCTCCTGCCGTTCCAGTCTTGCTATAGCAGCCCAGTGGCGTTAACTGGGCTGCGGCTGCTGTGCTTCCTGTCCGATTGTGCCCCCTACGCACACGGACAACGCACCTGCTGCGTCACCTGTCTGATTGTGCTCCCTATGCACACGGACAACGCACCTGCTGCGCCACCTGTCCAATTGTGCCCCCTACGCACACGGACAACGCACCTGCTGCGCCACCTGTCCGGTTGTGCCCCCTACGCGCACGGACAGCGTACTCCAGGACCCCTGTGGAGTTAACAGGGTGTTCCTTATTTTTCTCGGCTTCCCGGTCAACGCTACTGGTGTACCCATCTGGCCTGACGTGTCCTACACACACGTGGCCAGTCGAGAGGTGGCCAGAAACGCTAATTGGAGGACCGCTTGGCCTGACGTGTCCTACACACGTGGCCGACAGGGCGCTTTCGTGGCGGTCTTCCGGTCAACGCTACCTGGTTACCACCCGGCCTGACGTGTTTCCTGCACACGTGGTTGGTGTAGCGCTAGGTGCACCAAAACGCTAATCGGGTTGTCGTCCGGTCTGACGTGTCCCAACACACGTGACCGGTTCCCAGAGTTCCTGGGTTATCTCAGAGCCATCCAGCTCTATAGTCTCCGCCTAACTCTCAGGTGCCAGCAGCTTCTTTGTCATCTGGAGCACGGTGGGCCCCGACTGGCGATTAGGATATATACCCCCTGGTCCTAATCTGCCGGTCCCCCCATAACAGTAAGACTGCGCCAGGGTCTGGCTGGCATGGCGGAGATGGAGCAGCTACGTCAGCTCATGCTGCAGCTTGATGCCAGAGTGAGGGCTCTGGAGAAGTCTGCCCTTGCTGCTGATATGGATGATGTGGTGGCTCAAGCGGCTGCAATGGTGTCAGTCACCAAGCCTACTCCAACCCTCCCTCACCTCTCGCTGCCCAACAAGTTTACGGGGAACAGCAAGACATGTAGGGGATTTGTGAACCAGTGCTTGGTCCATCTAGAGCTGTTAGCTGAACGGTTTCCTACAGAGAGGTCGAAGGTGGGGTTTATCATCTCCTTGCTCTCTGATAGAGCACTGGAGTGGGCTACACCGTTGTGGGAGAGGAATGACCCCATAGTACAGGACTCTAAGGAGTTTTTGGAGTCCCTGCGACAAGTGTTCCTGGGGCCTCAGGTCACTCACGACTCGGCCCTACAGCTACTGACTTTGGAGCAGGGGCGTACCTCCTCAAGTCAATATGCTGTGAGTTTCCGGACACTTGCTGCAGAACTGGGGTGGTCAGAGAGGACTCTCATTCCACTGTTCTGGAGGGGATTAGCCTCGCACGTGAAGGACGCATTAGCGTCGCGTGAGGTACCAACTACCCTTGAGGGCCTCATGACTCTGGCTACCCGCATTGACCTGCAGACCTCCGAACGTCAGCTGGAGCGCAGGTCAGAGGGTCGTTCAGCCACTGTAGTGGTCTCTCCTACTGCACCTCCCTTAGAGGACATCTCTGTCCCTATGGACATCTCTAGGGTTGGTGTTGCTAGGTCTTCGAGTCGCAAGGGCATTTCCTGTTTCGCTTGTGGGCAGTATGGTCATTATGCCAACCGTTGCCCAAAGCATCAGGATAAGCGACCACGCTTGGTGACCATAGCTGGAGGTAGACTGGACTCTGCGTCATCCATTAGGGTGACGTTTCCCGCGTCCATTTCCTTTAAGGGGTCAACATGGTCCACAAGGGCAAGTGTGGACACAGGTGCTGGGGATAGTTTCATCTCCTCCTCATTTGCCCGGCGGCATGCCATCCCGCTGGTGCAAATGCCAAGGCCAGTGAGAGTCCGTGTGGTGGATGGGTCCTTGTTGCCCAAGGTAATTCACCAGCGGACAGTTGGTGTAGCGCTAGGTGCACCAAAACGCTAATCGGGTTGTCGTCCGGTCTGACGTGTCCCAACACACGTGACCGGTTCCCAGAGTTCCTGGGTTATCTCAGAGCCATCCAGCTCTATAGTCTCCGCCTAACCCTCAGGTGCCAGCAGCTCCTTTGTCATCTGGAGCACGGTGGGCCCCGACTGGCGATTAGGATATATACCCCCTGGTCCTAATCTGCCGGTCCCCCCGTAACACTGTGTATGGAGGTCACTTTTTCTCTCTGTCTATAAGAGGGAGATTCTTTCCAGTAGAGATTAAATACTTGAACATTTAACCCCTCCATGTCCTGTGACTATTACACTGTAGCAAATATGCACTTACAGAGGTTCTCTGCTGAAAACAAGAAATCACCTTTTTTAAGGTCATGTGCACACATTCAGTATTTGGTCAGTATTTTACTTTAGTATTTGTAGCCAAAACCAGGAGAGGAACAATCAGAGGAAAGTATAATAGAAACATGGGAACCACTTCTGCATTTTTTCATCCACTTCTGGTTTTGACTACAAGTACTGAGATAACAAACTGACCAAATACTGAATGTGTGCACGTGGCCTAAGGATAAGTGATAACTTATTCATCAATGAGGGTCTGCTTGCTGGGATGTGCACTGATCGGCAAAGTGTGCAACATTTATTCTCATTACACTGGATCTCATGTCTGACTTGACCCCTGATCCATTCATTCCCTCAGTGGCTGTGCTTGGCTTTATCTGGCCACCCAAAAGAGGATGAATGGAGCTGTGGTCACACATCCCAGCTGCCATTGCTGCATTTTATAATGGGGATAAAAGTTCCCCAGTCTTCGAATTGGTGCGGTTTCCACTGGTCGGATTACACCGATCAATAAGTTATCACCTAAGTAACCTGTGGATGAGTGATAACTTGTCACCAAAGAACCCCTTTACCACAAACTACTGTAATTGTATATCCCAGTTAAGTTATGGTGTTATGGTGTGCGCAGAGATGTGCATGAGCTGCCTGTGTTTTACAGTCGATGCTCCACAATAACGGGGATAATGCTAATGGCTATTTACATTTAGCTGTAGGGTGGGCCCCTGGAGTCAATTCCCCCTGTGGGCCCCAGACATCCCAGTCCGACCCTGTTCATATGTCACTTTACCTCCAGCAATGGGTTTGGATACCATTCACACCACTGAAACAGAGGAAGGCTCAGGAAGCAGTTACTCTTAAGTTTCTCAATTTTTGCAGTATTCTCTATATTTTAAGTCCCAAAATTAGATCTTACTATGACTACAGTCACCTCTGTGTTTGCTGTGAACAAAGTGCATGCATGGTCAGGGAATAAGGACATAGCATTCTTTTCAGCATTCTATTTATAATTTACCTATGGATACAATACAAGTAATCTAACAAAAATTGGCTTAAAACCAGAATTTAAAGTAAAGGTGGTATTCTATTAATAGCATAAAAGTGACCAAACACATTGGACTAACAGTAGTCCATTCCACTGATTTTTGCAGTACCTATCGCTGTCCTTTGGCAAAAAGAGAATTGAACCTGCTGATTTTCAACATACCTGACTCTGTGTTATCAAGGGAGATAGTCAATCCCCATGGGTGTCTGGCAGCGGTAGCTGAACAAGCGTTTAGCAGGCAGCCGGTAAATTGTATGGCCATTGGCCACCCTCACTTTTTTGTTTTTTTTGCTGCCTTTAAACCAAAATCCATAAGTTTTTATTTTTCCATCAATATTGCCATAAGAGGGCTTGTTTTTTGCGGGACGAGTTATACTTTTGAATGAAAAGATTAATTTTACAATATAGTGTACTGGAAAACAGGAAAAAACTCCAAGTGTGGTGAAATTGCAAACAAAGGACAATATTACTATTTTTTTCGCTTGTTTACTTCCCATGTTCACCGTATGGTAATACTGACCCGGGAATATCATTCATCAGGTCAGTACAAGTTTAGAGATACCAAACATGTATACTATTTTTTTAAATAATTGTTGAAAAAAATCATAAATTTGTTCCCCCAAAAAATATGGCACTTTTGTTGCTATTTTCTGAGAACTGCAACTTTCTTATTTTTCAGCATCTGGGGATGTGTGATTTTGTGGGCTCTGAGATGACGTTTTTACAAATACCATTTTTAGGTATATGCAATGTTTTGTTCTCTTTTTATTGCATTTTATTGCAATGCTGCAACTGGCAAAAAACGTAACTCTGTTGTTTCAATTTTTTTTTTGTTACATCCTTTACCAATAAGAGCCACCGATGGTAGCGGGGAACGGCGCACTCCCTACCGGCGCATGTTAATTCCCGCTGTGAGAGATTGACAGCGGGATTCAACCTTTACGTAACAGTTAAATCCCGATCCGCCCGCAGCTGTTAGAGTCACATATAAGCAGATCAGATCATTCAACATGTGCAAGGAAATATGTGGGCTCGGTGTGTGATCCTGCGTCAAAGGGAGCGACACAACCTAGGAAGTACCAGTACATCCAAGGTCCTGAAGAAGATAAAGCTTCACTCCAGTGTTTTTTTTTAATGGCAACGCTGGAGTGCTGCTTTAAACGTAAGTCCCCTGCCCCCTGTCTTATACTCAACTTCCAGTGGCTTCATCTTCTATTACCGCTGCTATGGTCAATATCTGGTGATTTGTGACTTGCTAGCAGCTACAGTGTTTCACAAAGCGTGCTAGAGGTAAAAAAATCAATCCACCTCTATGAGAGCATCATTCTGGCTTTCATAGAATTGTATTGAGAGCTTATGATGTAACTTCTGTTTTTCCAGTCAGTCAGAAGTTACATTACAAGATTGTGCCGCGATGCACTGAACACTAATTAGACTGCCAGCAGGTAAGTATAAGACTGGGGTCAGGGGACTTAGGTATAAAGCCCCACTCCAGCGCTGAAATAATGAAAAAAAAATGCTGGAGTTGTGCTTTAAGATTCAGAAGAGAAAACTAGGTAATGACAAAATCTATTGCTTTCAATGCAGGGATGTGAACACTAAATCCAAGTCTTTAGGACTGCTGATTTGACCTGCTAAATATAGAAGTGCATCTCAATAAATTTGAATATCATCAAAAAGTTAATCTATTTCAGTAATTCAATACAAAAAGGAAACACATATTATATAGAGTCATTACACACAGAGTGATCTATATCAAGTGTTTATTTATTTCTGTTAATGTTAATGATTACGGCTTACAGCCAATGAAAACCCAAAAGTCAGTATCTCAGAAAATTAGAATATTATACTGTGTATATATATATATATATATATATATATATATATATACAGTTAGGTCCAGAAATATTTGGACAGTGACACAATTTTCGCGAGTTGGGCTCTGCATGCCACCACATTGGATTTGAAATGAAACCTCTACAACAGAATTCAAGTGCAGATTGTAACGTTTAATTTGAAGGTTTGAACAAAAATATCTGATAGAAATTGTAGGAATTGTGGAATTGTACACATTTCTTTACAAACACTCCACATTTTAGGAGGTCAAAAGTAATTGGACAAATAAACCAAACCCAAACAAAATATTTTTATTTTCAATATTTTGTTGCGAATCCTTTGGAGGCAATCACTGCCTTAAGTCTGGAACCCATGGACATCACCAAACGCTGGGTTTCCTCCTTCTTAATGCTCTGCCAGGCCTTTACAGCCGCAGCCTTCAGGTCTTGCTTGTTTGTGGGTCTTTCCGTCTTAAGTCTGGATTTGAGCAAGTGAAATGCATGCTCAATTGGGTTAAGATCTGGTGATTGACTTGGCCATTGCAGAATGTTCCACTTTTTTGCACTCATGAACTCCTGGGTAGCTTTGGCTGTATGCTTGGTGTCATTGTCCATCTGTACTATGAAACGCCGTCCGATCAACTTTGCGGCATTTGGCTGAATCTGGGCTGAAAGTTTATCCCGGTACACTTCAGAATTCATCCAGCTACTCTTGTCTGCTGTTATGTCATCAATAAACACAAGTAACCCAGTGCCATTGAAAGCCATGCATGCCCATGCCATCACGTTGCCTCCACCATGTTTTACAGAGGATGTGGTGTGCCTTGGATCATGTGCCGTTCCCTTTCTTCTCCAAACTTTTTTCTTCCCATCATTCTGGTACAGGTTGATCTTGGTCTCATCTGTCCATCGAATACTTTTCCAGAACTGAGCTGGCTTCATGAGGTGTTTTTCAGCAAATTTAACTCTGGCCTGTCTATTTTTGGAATTGATGAATGGTTTGCATCTAGATGTGAACCCTTTGTATTTACTTTCATGGAGTCTTCTCTTTACTGTTGGCTTTGAGACAGATATACCTACTTCACTGAGAGTGTTCTGGACTTCAGTTGATGTTGTGAACGGGTTCTTCTTCACCAAAGAAAGTATGCGTCGATCATCCACCACTGTTGTCATCCGTGGACGCCCAGGCCTTTTTGAGTTCCCAAGCTCACCAGTCACTTCCTTTTTTCTCAGAATGTACCCGACTGTTGATTTTGCTACTCCAAGCATGTCTGCTATCTCCCTGATGGATTTTTTCTTTTTTTTCAGCCTCAGGATGTTCTGCTTCACCTCAATTGAGAGTTCCTTAGACCGCATGTTGTCTGGTCACAGCAACAGCTTAAAACCACACACCTGTAATCAACCCCAGACCTTTTAACTACTTCATTGATTACAGGTTAACGAGGGAGACACCTTCAGAGTTAATTGCAGCCCTTAGAGTCCCTTGTCCAATTACTTTTGGTCCCTTGAAAAAGAGGAGGCTATGTATTACAGAGCTATGATTCCTAAACCCTTTCTCCAATTTGGATGTGAAAACTCTCATATTGCAGCTGGGAGTGTGCACTTTCAGCCCATATTATATATATAATTGTATTTCTGAACATGTCTTTGTAAACAGCTAAAATAACAAAACTTGTGTCACTGTCCAAATATTTCTGGACCTAACTGTATATATATATATTATTAAATATATTATTATATAGCCATACAGCCTTCAGCTCATCTGCATTGTTGGGTCTGGTGTCTCATCTTCCTCTTGACAATACCCCATAGATTCTCTATGGGGTTTAGGTCAGGCGAGTTTGCTGGGCAATCAAGCACAGTGATACTGCGGTTATTATACCGGGTATTGGTACTTTGGCAGTGTGGACAGGTGCCAATTCCTGCTGTGAAATGAAATTTCCATCTCCAAAAAGCTTGTCTTCAGGGGAAGCATGAAGTGCTCTACAATTTCCTGGTAGACGGCTGCGCTGACTTTGGTCTTGATAAAACACAGTGGACCTACACCAGCAGATGACATGGCTCCCCAAACCATCACAGATTGTGGAATCCTCACACTAGACCTCAAGCAGCTTGGATTGTGGCCTCTCCACTCTTCCCAGGTAAGATGCTTCTGGCGTTGTCTATTGGTCATGAGTGGCTTGACACAAGGAATGTGACACTTGTAGCCCATGTCCTGGATACATCTGTGTGTGGTGGCTCTAGAAGCACTGACTCCAGCAGCAGTCCACTCCTTGTGAATCTCCCCCAAATTTTTGGATGGCCTTTTCTTAACAATCCTATCAAGGCTTCAGTTATCCCAGTTGCTTGTGCACCTTTTTCTACCACACTTTTTCCTTCCACTCAACTTTCCATTAATATGATTGGATACAGCACTCTGTGACCAAACATCTTCTTTAGCTAACACTTAGGAAGCTTTTGCAGGTGTTTTTTGGAAATTATTCTAATTTCTGAGATAATGAATTTTGGGGTTCATTGGCTGTAAGCCTACAACCTGCCATAACCCTCAGTCTGATACAGCGCCGCACTATCAGCTCTACCCTCACCTACTGTATCCTCACCTATCCCTTGTAGACTGTGAGCCCTTGCGGGCAGGGACCTCTCTCCTGCTGTACCTGTTTGTGCCTTGTATTGTTTATGATTATTGTACTTGTCCCTATTATGTATACCCCTTTCACATGTAAAGGGCCATGGAATTGATGGCGCTATAATAATAAATAATAATAATCATCAACTTTAAGAGAAATAAACACTTGAAATAGATCACTCTGTGTAATGACTCTATAAAATATATGCGTTTCCCTTTTTGTATTGAATAATGTATTGTATTTGTATTGAAATAAATTAACGTTTTGATGATACTCTAATTTATTGAGATGCACTTGTACTACATAAAAAAACCACGACACACCTGTTTATGTCATCTCCACAGGAAAATATCATTAATAAGGATGCTTGGTAAATATTATTGAAAATGAATTATATAGAGTAAATACAGATGAACATTAGATATAAAAAGTCTACACACGACTTTTAAAATGCCAGGTTTTTGTTTTGTAAAAAAAATCATACCAACAAAAATCATTTCAGAGTGTGGACTTTTTATATTCTCTGCAGGAAGAGTAAAGTGAATGTTTGGGGTGCCATGTCATGTCACGGTGTGCTGCTCTATTAATATGGTTTAGCTGCTACAATACAAAACTAATAATTGGTCAAGCTCCATAAATTGCGTAAGTCAGATACATTTTGATAATTCATTAAAGTGAAATAAACTTTTTTTAATATTTGCTATATTTGTGCATATCTGTTTTATCACATTTTATAACTTTGCCATTCAGACAGAAAAAAGCACTTTAAGGCCTTATTCACACAGCTTTATTTTCTGCATGAAAAAGGACCAATTTTTTTGATCATAGTTTGGTCCGAGCATCATTAGTTTTTCTTTTAGTGGAAACAAACAAAAAAAGTTTCTCCACCTTCTGTATTTTGACAGTCTGTGAAATTCGGACCACAATCCGCTAGACTTGCATTGTTAAATTTGATTTGAGACTCATATCAAAACTGGATGTTGCTCCATGATTTTCAGCAAACCACTCTGTCAATGGCCCTGTAGGCTATCACAGGTACGAGTGCTATCTGTGAATATCAAGGACAGCATTTATATGAGGGCATAGGTCAGGATGGTGGCTCAGTGGTTAGCATTGCAGTGCTGGGGTCCTGGGATTAAGTCCCACCAAGGACAACAACTGCAAGGAGTTTGTATGTTCTCCCTGTGTTGGCGTGAGTTTCCTCTGGGTTCTCCGGTTTCCTTACTGGTAGGGAATTTACATTGTTATCCCCAATGGGGACAGTGATGATCACATGTGTAAAGTGCTACAGAATATAATGGCAAAATATAAGCAATAATGATGGCCAAGCACTAAAATGCTCGGGTGCTCGTTACTCGAGTAGAGCAGATCAGTCCCTCTGAAAGTGCTCAACTCGAGTAACAAGTATAGTGGAAGTCATTGATTGGTTAGTTCGGCTCTCCATCCACATTCAGCCAGCCATATACAGAGTGTTTCCGGGTGAGGGCAGGGTTTTGTTTTTTGGGGGGTCTAAGGGAAAAGCTTTTCTCTTTGCGGAGACTGACACACCAATCCGGCATGCCAGTAGTCAGGAAACTTATAGGTGCAATGCTCCTCTGGGAAATATGTAAATTGTCTTTTCAGGGAAGCAGTAGACAAACTGGAGACACGGGCACACGTAGACCCATTAAAATCAATGGGTCTGCGCACACGTGCGTGTTTTGCCATGGAACGTGTGTACGTGTGGTGCATACGTGTGTCCGTGTGTTCCACACGTAGACATGTCCACGTTTTCTCCGGCATCATGGGTGTCACACGGCCCGCATACGGACCACACGGATGTAGTGTGGATGCGATCCCATGTGACACGCGCCGGAGAAAACTCACGTGTTAGAGAAAAAAATAACAAATCTTTACTCACCTTCTCCAGCTCTCCTGTCGCTGCCGCTGCTGTCACTTGCTGCCGACCACCGCTCATTATGCGCATTTAATAATTACTTCACTGCCGCCGGAAGCAGCAGCAGCGGGGAGTCGGCAGGACCGGAGACCAAAGTTCAGCACCACGGACAGCGACGCCAGGAACAGGTGAGTTGAAAGTTCTCGTTCTCCGTGTGTTATCACAGATAACACACGGAGAACACATGTAGTGCCATAAACACGGCTCACGGAGGGGAAAATGCACCTATGACACGTCCGTGAAACACGTGCGTGATTTTCACGGATGTGTGAAGGGGGCCTTAGAGAGAGTTCAACTTGGATTTTGGATTAACCCTTTCAAGACCTAGTATGTATATCTAAGCCCTATTTCACCTCCTCCGGTTACCACGGCTTCCTATGGTGAGCCCATGGAAATCCCTGCACATGTCTGCTGACCTGATCAGCAGACATGTACAGCTTAACCCCTTAGATCGCGCTGACAAACTCTGACAGCACAATCTAATGCACTCATTGATGTGATCACGGAGCGCCAATGTGTTGCCATGATAGTGCGGTGTCAGATGATGACCCCTGTCACTGCCATAACGTTTTTCTTGTGAATGCAGGCAGAGTGTTACCACTCATAGGAACACAGCATTTCTGCTGATCAGAGCGATTCC
This sequence comes from Anomaloglossus baeobatrachus, assembly GCF_048569485.1. Taxonomy (NCBI): domain Eukaryota; kingdom Metazoa; phylum Chordata; class Amphibia; order Anura; family Aromobatidae; genus Anomaloglossus; species Anomaloglossus baeobatrachus. Next base: position 133,228,052 of record NC_134359.1, read on the forward strand.
CTAGGGGGTCTAGTAATATCAGCGAAAAAAAAGTAAAAAAAATACAAAAAAGATTTTTAAAAAATATTAACTATAAACTAAAAGTTCAAATCACCCCTTTTGCACCAATGAAAATAAAACAATAAAAAAATACACATATTTGGTATCGCTACATTCAGATATGCTCGATCTATCAAAATATAAACACACGGCGTAGTGAGAAAATAAATCCAAAAGCCAAAATGACATTTGTGGTCACCGCAACACTGCACTAAAATGCAATAACAGGAGATCAAAACATTGCATCTTACCAATAATGGTATAATTAAAAACGCCAGCTCAAGAAGCAAAACATAAGCCATCACTGAGCCTCAAATCTCAAAAATGAGTATTTTGCAGGTCTTAGAAAATGGCAACAAAAGCGCAACTGTTTTTTTGGACAAACTTCTGAATTTCTTTTCACCACTTAGATAAAAGTAAAATTATACATGTTTGGTATCTATTTAAAAATGAAAAATGGAAAATCGCTGAGGCGGGTAAAAGGGTTAAAATACCATAAATATATTAGAAGTTGCCAAGAAATCATCATGTTCTTTACTTATGTTTTCCTAAGTATTGAAAAAAAAATGTCTCCAGACAACACATTACCAAACATTTATGTTCCACTTTCTAAACATTCAAAACTACAAAATAAATCGAAGATAAAATGCATTTGCAATCAAACAAATTAGAACCATTCATTTTTTAATTCACTGGCCTATAGACTATAGACTATAATTACCTATATAGTTGGCCATCAAAATTAAGTGCCATGTCTTGAACTTTTTAAATGCTTTTTTTTTTTACAGTTTTGGCCAATGACTGTAGTATACCACACAGCGGTATATGCTGGAAGTATATACTGGGAAATATGGTTGACATATACCTCTGATGTAAATCCTTAGTGTGATGTCAACAGAAAGTATATATCATTTCTGTCGGATGTATAGACATTAGGCTTCTGCCAGCTGGAAAATAAAGTAAAAAAAAAAGTAAGCTTCTTATCTGTTTCCACCCACATGCTGATCTTCCTGTTCTCTCTTCCGGACCAGCTGTCCAAGAATGGCAGGAACTAGAGGTCCTGAGTCAGGAGAAGGAGAGGTATGTAAACATTCCCATCTCCCAGGACCAACTAAGGAAACACAAACTTTCCAGGAAGAAAGGAAGCCTCAATGTATATTGAAACTCGAAACACGAAAAGACATCTGCTAAAATCTTCCAAGCTTCACATATGTCAGGACTGTTAGATTTTAGCATGAAAGGACTTTGTAAGAGCTTCCTTTTACCACAGAAGCCAGCAACGTTACGTCACATCTGTTTAGACTCTGGCTATGCTCCCACAATAAGGATTTGGAGAGCTTCTTAGGTTACAGATTTTCCGCACCTATTAGGTAAATTAACTTACTTGCATTTTTTTTCCATTTAATTTTTATTGCATTTTTGATGTTGAGAGGGTTTTTTTTTCCCTTTTTGG